>NC_090650.1:306366581-306666581 GCF_040937935.1 Hyperolius riggenbachi | reverse complement strand
GAATAAAATATCTTATTTTTTACAATACAGTATTCATTTTAGATTATTTAATCAGTGTTTCCCCATTGTAAAATCTTTCCTCTCCCTTATTTACATTCTGAAATGTATCACTGGTGGTGACATCTTTAGTCCTGCCAGGTGATCTGTACAGAATGTTTGTTTAATGATAGTTCTATGCACAAAGGGAGATATTGCTTGCTTGGCAGCTGGAAAAAAACTGTTATATCCCACAATGCAACAAGGTTCACAGACAGCAAGCTGTCAGGACCTTGGTCATGGTATCACACTGTGGGCGGGGTTTCACCACAATATCAGCCATATATACCCCCCCACACCTGATGATCTATTCGAGAAAATATAACGATTTCTAGTGGAAAAGGGGGTATCAGCTACTGATTGGAATAAAGATTAATCCTTGGTTAAAGTTCCTCCTTAAGAAAAGTGAAGAGAGTCAAGCTGCTTGTAAGCAACCAAGTTCAGTCTAATGTCTGCACAAGGTGATTTGCAGTATTACAGCAGAAGCAATTACTCAGCCAAGCCAAAGGTGAAAAAACGTTGTTGGAGGGAAGAAAAATATACAGCCAGATGTTTCAATTTTTGAAATGTGCAATATATTATTCTTTCCACGGCAATTTAGTTACATATGCTCTCTCTGAATTCCACAGTGCTTGAAAAGAAGATAAGGGAAGAAAGAAAGAGGAAAACATAGGGGAACAACTTGTCATCACGACTCTTCCCATGGCAATATTTTCCACTTGCCGCTGTTTTATGCCATATAATGTAGATGTATTTGGTTGTATTTATTTAAATGGGTCAGTTTACATTATGATTACCCTCTGGGCATTCTACTTTACAAAGCCAAATGCTTTGTAAATTGATTACAGTGATAGTTGTTTATTTTGGAGTGCACGGAAAGATACTTCAAAATTCCTCAACTACAGGGGTTGGACAAAATAATGAAAACACCTAACATTTTGGCATCATAAACTTTGAACATGTTTTAAGCAATCAAAACTTGACATATGTTAAATTTTTTTTGTTTATTATTTTTATTTGATATGTTAAATTAAAATAATTGTTTTTTTTTTACAGATATTTAAACCAAAGTTGGTTATAATTTATAAAAATGGCAGATCTCTCAGACTTTTAAAGAGGCTAAATTGTTGGTGCTTGTATGGCCGGCACAACTGTAACAGAAACTGCCCTAATGCTTGCCATTTCAAGAGATACTGTCTCAAAAGTAATAACTGCCTTTGAAAAAGAAGGAAAAACATCCTCAGCAAAGCACAGTTGTTGCCAAAAGTCAAAGTAGTCTGAGAGAGACAGTCGGACTCTAAATCGAATTGTTAGAAAGACCACGGCTCCTAAAATCACTGCAGAGCTGAATGAACACCTACAGAACCCAGTTTCCACAAAAAAACGGGAGCTGCACAAATCTGGATTCCACGGAAGAACTGCAATTAGAAAACCTCTGCTCTCAAAGACAAATGTTTCAAAGCATTTAGATTGGTGTAGAAACCACCAGAATTGGTGCCTCGAGCAGTGGAAAATGTGATTTTCTCTGACGAATCATCGTTTACATTATTTCCGTCTCTAGCCAGATTGTTAGCCTGGAGACAGCCGAAAGAAGCATTTCATCCAGACTGCCTTCTTCTAACCGCAAAACATGGCGGGGGTTCTGTGATGATCTGGGGTGCTATTTCTTGTAAATTCACCGGGCCAATGATTTCCCTTCATGGAAGAATTAACAGCCGAGACTATTTAGGAATTTTGGGTGACCAAGTTCATTCTATGGTTCAAGAACTGTTTCCGGAGGGGAATGCCATCTTTCAAGAGGATAATGCCCCAATTCATACAGTTAGAATTGTTAAAGAATGGTACGAGGAACATTCTAATGAAGGTGAGCATCTCATCTGGCCACCACAATCCCCAGACCTCAACATTATTGAGCATTTATGGTCGTTATTAGAGATTCAAGTAAGAAGTCGATTTCCGCTGCCATCGTCTCTAAAAGAACTGGAGGGTGTTTTAACTGAAGAATGGGCTAAAATTCCTTTGGAAACAATTCACAATTTGTATGAATCAATACCTCGGAGAATTGAGGCTGTAACTGCCGCAAAAGGTGGATCTACACCATATTAAAAAATATTTTGTTGATTTTCAAAGAGTTTCCATTATTTTGTCCAACCCCTAGGTATGTGAATTGTAATGTATATGATGTACAGGGCCAATCCATGGAAATAAATGGGGCCAGCATTGCACTACACAGCAATGTGGTTAAAGACAACAGAATCCTCTCCTCTTAAAGTAGATTACAACAAGCAAGCTAAAAGTGACATTGAAAAATCCATAATAGCACCCTATATAAGGGTATGCTTATTAAATACATTATAGCATTCTCCAGGTATTTTGGAGGCATTTGTAAAAGGAAGAGGCAGGTCAGAGGTGCCACTAGATGGTGTCATAGCAATGAGACAAGACTGACAGGCTAAGGATCGCAATGCAGTGCTGACCGGTAGAAGCACTCACCGCTCTGCATATACAAAGGCCAGTGGGGGGGTTGTGCTACATTGGCGCATAGTGGTAGTATAAGCCAATACTCACACTTTTGGTCCACTTTTTTAGGCCCAAAAACACAATTTATACTCAAGTATATACCGTATACCTTTGGATTTATTCATAACATAAGTTGTCACTGTTAGTGAGTGTATGAGACAACAGTCACAACTGTAAATGCACTATCTGGCAAACAGGAATTTATGGGAGAAGTGTGCACTAACATATATAGTATGGGCTTTAGCATATGCTATGTATAAATCACCAGGATGCTAAAGGAAAACTTGCATAAGGTAATGCAAATAAAAACATATTGCAACACACAGAAATGCATGTAAAAGCACTCTAAAGCACACAATAACATATAAAAAGACATAATGCCACATATGAATTTTTTAACACCCACCACCCCCATATTTCCAGATAACCCTTCAGTATAAAATGTCACAGTTCCTGGCTATTTTACACTGAAACACTATAATTTGCCAGTAATGGCAACTGTAAAAAAAATGCCAACGTAAAAGCGATATTTCATTTCCCTCAGGATGATTTCCTGCGCACACTTTAAAGTTATTGGGTAAAAGTGCTAACACACGCATTCTTCCTCTAACTTTCTCGGCCTATCAAGTTCAATCCATCTTAACACCAACAGCCATAACCAAAAACACTTGTCCTTAAACTCAAAACTGCCTCTTGATTTCAACCTCTAAACATTTCAAACTAAATTCCCAAATTGAAATAAAAAGAAATATACAAGAAAGAGTATTTGTTTTATTAAATGCAAAATAATCACCCTTGAGGTCACCTTGTTTATAATGTACAATACCGTGACAAGCATGCTTCATTGTTATTCAAACAGAAAGGAGCATGCCTGCAAGTGTCCTTTATATCTCTGATTGGTCTCACAATATCTTAATATCACAATATCTAGAATGAGTTACAGCAACCTAGAACAACCAAAACTGTAAACTCTTAAGACTAATCTTCGACTGGCTACAGCAGCTTTTTGCACTTGCACTGCTTAGCTTAATGCAAGGATCTTGCTCCCTAATTGCACCTCTGGTAGCCAAGCCAGTCTCAACATTTTTCACATGTAGGAATTTTTTTTCTATACTTTTTCATGTCAATTTTAACTTTTTTTGTCTACCCTTTTCTGCCGTCTGACTACCTGCTTCAATGCTGACTCTGGCCTACCTGCTTTTTGACCTGGTTCCCTTAACTCATCTCCAAGAGCTCCTGCTCCGGGTTGCCTGTACGCTCTGTTTCCAACTCCAGGGCCTCAGGCAGCAAGCTGCAACGGTAGCTGTCTTCAGCATCAGGTCTTCGCATCTTCACGGTAAGACTTGTGACACTTAGTCTGGCAGTATTACAGTATCCCTCTTCCCTCTATAGTCTATATGTGATGATGTCACTTTACATGTGCAAGCTGACACAAGGACTCTGAGTAGTATGTGAAGGCCCCAGCACATTAGCGAATGGCAAGCAGCAGTGGGGAGAGGACAGTAACACTGCTCATGTGCAGTTCTAGTACTTTTTAGCTTTGAAAAGTTGAGAAAGATGAGCTAGTCCTAGAACTCCTTTAGAATAAGTTGACAATAGTCTGCTCATACTTGGTTTGCAAAAAGTAAAACAATTTTAACTAATTTGTTAAGGCCCAGATTTCTACAAGGCCCAAATAGGCCTAGGGTGACTGCTGTCCAATGGGGTGGCTTGGCAATGAACAGGGGTTGATGTATATGGAAAAGGAGATTGCAAATGGGGAGTAACACACACAGCAAAGAGGAGCTGCTGCCCACGGGAGCTGCTGCCCATGAAAGAGAGGGGTTGTTGTAAAAGGATGTAGTACATGATGAACTTGGTCAATTAGGCACAATGCACACCTGGTAAATTGACTCTAGACCAGGCATGGGCAAACTTGGCCGTCCAGCTGTTAAGGAACTACAAGTCCCACAATGCATTGCAGGAGTCTGACAGCCACAGTCATGACTCATAAAGGCAAATGCATTGTGGGACTTGTAGTTCCGTAAGAGCTGGAGGGCCGAGTTTGCCCATGCCTGCTCTAGTCTTTACTGTAATCAGCTGCTATAGCAATACTTACAGGGTAATTTGGGTAAATGCCAACTATTATATAGCTGAACTCTGAATATTTCGTATCCAGGGGCTTGGCTGCGCACAGGGTACCGATATTGGGCCCTCTGCTATATCATAGCCGAATATTAGTTTGGGCCCTGGAAATAGCAGGTTAGTGAATAGCATTAGGCATAGGTGGGGTGTTAGTATTAACTATAGGTGGTGGTGGGGGGTGTTCGTTTTAGGCATAGGTAGGGGGTTTCATGTTAGGCATAGGTTGGGGAGGGTTAAAAAGGAACTGTAACCAAAGACTGAACTTGAACCCAATTTGTAGCTGATTTTCCCATGAGAAATCTGTACCTTTTCTCAAACAGATCATCTATTGGCAATCTTTGTGGCTGATTTTGTGGTGAAAACCCATCCCACAGTGTGATGTCCCACAGTGTGATGTCAGCACCTAGGTCCTGACAGTTTCCTGTCTGTGAACAGTATTGCATTGTGGGAAATAACAGCTGTTTCCAACTGCCAAGCAACCAGTATCTCCCTCTGTGCATATATAACAACCCTTTAGTCTTCTGCATTGTTAGGGGGTGTAGTTATAGATAATGGCAGTTGGTGCTGTCTGTTTTTTATTTATTCATTATTATTTTTTCCCCTTTCCGCTAAAGTTCCTCTATAATATGAGCATTAGGTTAGGTTAAGGAAGCCGATAGTAAAATATGTGTGAGCCCAGATTAACAGGCGCCCCTATTAAATGTACGCACAAACGGAAAAGGGGAGCTGCTGCTCAAGGGAGTAGTACAGGGTGGACCATTTATAAGGATACACCTTAATAAAATGGGAATGGTACGTGATATTAACTTCCTGTTTGTGGCACATTAGTATATGTGAGGAGGGAAACTTTTCAAGATAGGTGGTGACCATGGCTGCAATTTTGAAGTCGGCCATTTTGAATCCAACTTTTTGTTTTTTCAATAGGAAGAGGGTCATGTGACACATCAAACTTTTTGGGAATTTCACAAGAAAAACAATGGGGTGCTTGGTTTTAACATAACTTTATTATTTCATGAGTTATTTACAAGTTTCTCTTTGTTTACAGCCATTGACATGTCACCAAGATTAACACGTGAGGAGTGGATAGAAATTGTGTTGATGTCTGGTGAACGCAGTAACCGGGTCATTGAAGCAGATTTCAATGCAAGACACCCTACAAGACCACCCATCTCCCATGCTACAGTTAGCAAATTGCTTGCTAAGTTTCGTGAAACTGGTTCAGTGTTGGATTTGCCAAAATGTGGAGGCATGAAATCTGTCACTAATGAAGAAACATCAGTGGCTGTCCTAGCTTCATTCAGCAAGAGCCCACAGCGTACCACTTGCCGCATGTCACTGGAGAGTGGCATTAGTCAAACATCCTTTTGGCGGATATTAGCTACTCACAAATGGCACCCTTACGAACTCCAGCTACTGCAGCATCTCAACGAGGATGACCCAGATTGGCGCACTGAATTTGCAGAATGGGCAAAATAAAAATTGGAACAGGACCCTCAGTTTACGCAGAAGATTTTGTTCAGTGATGAAGCAAACTTTTATGTGAATGGTGAAGTTAACAAACAAAACCACCGCTATTGGTCTGACACTAACCCACATTGGATAGATCGCTCCAAGACTGTTGGAACAAAAACATTGATGGTATGGTGTGGTATATGGGGTACAAAGATAGTGGGGCCATTCTTCATCAATGGAAACCTCAAGGCCACTGGAAATGCGAAATTGCTACATGATGATGTGTTTCCCTCTTTATGCACTGAAGCTGGCACGTTCCCTGAGTTTTTCCAGCAAGATGGTGCACCACCACCTTATGGGTGTCAGGTCCGAGCATTCCTAGATGAACAGTTTCCTGGAATGTGGATTGGTCGTCGTGGGCCAGTTGAATGGCCCCCAAGGTCTCCCGATCTGACCCCTTTAGACTTTTATCTTTGGGGTCATCTGAAGGCAATTGTCTATGCTGTGAAGATACGAGATGTGCAGCACCTGAAACTATGGATACTGGAAGCCTGTGCTAGCATTTCTCCTGCAGTGTTGCTATCAGTGTGTGAAGAGTGGGAGAAGAGCATTGCATTGACAATCCAACACAATGGGTAGCACATTGAACACATTTTATAAGTGGTCAGGAACTTGTAAATAACTCATGAAAGAATAAAGTTACATTAAAACCAAGCACCCTCACATATACTAATGTGCCACAAACAGGAAGTTTAATATCACCAACCATTCCCATTGTATTAAGATGTATCCATATAAATGGCCCACCCTGTACATGAAAAATAGGGGCTGGTTTGTACATGGATGTGGAAGATGGGGCTGCACATGGAATGGGAGGGAAACTGTTGTGCATGGAAGGAAAGCTAAAAGAAGCACTACTGTGCTACGGGGCAAAAAAAAAAAAAAGTGTAAATCTGGCGTTGAACTAGTTCTTTCAATCTGCCACTCTGCCCAGTACTGTATAGATCCACCAAAAAACAGATATTACAATATTTTGAGGATTTAATTCCTCGTCTCTAGATTTGAAACTTGTAGCATCAGGACTATGGAAGCAGCAAGTGAGTTATGAAGGAATAAAATACAGAGTTTGTTCTGCCCACAGCAACCAGTCATGTTCATGAATTTCTTTCAAAAGCATGATGCAATGGCTTGGCCATATGATAGAAATCATTCCTGCTGTATGTATGACACAGCTGTCTACGGTTAAAAGAGGCTGTGCTGGCCGCCTTCTCACACAATCACTCAGGCACAAAGCATTATTCACTAAACGCATGCTGTGAAACAGCTACAGTACATAATACTACAATAAAAGTATTATTGGAAAAGAAGGAACCCACCTCACCCTAGGGGCATCCATAAAACACCTCATAAACAAGCAACAAATTCTTCAAAATAGCCTACCTGATTAAAATGAACCTCCAAGTGAGTGTAAACAAATTATTAGAGTGAAAAAAGTCTCACTGATGGCTGCAGATGTATTCCAGAGGCAGACAAAAAATACAATAATAAACCCAGCCCCCCACCCCAGGGAATCTTTCTTTTTCACTTAATCGGCACGGCAGCCAAGCACGCCAGGCACCTGGAAACACACTGCAACTCGTTCTGCACAATGAGCCTCTTTATTTTCTAGCCTAATTGCTGCATTTGGTATTTGTTAAAAGAAACAATCAGAAAGTAACTAGAGAACTGTTGTTGTGGTTAATGCTAATAACAGTGATAATAATCAGTGAGTCAGTTCCTGCCGATTGGACATGCTATCCATTCTAGTCAAAGACTAATATGCAGATCAATATGTATTTGATGGGAAGTAACCGAACAAAATGGTTCGTAACTGGTGAGTACCTCTAGTCTAAAATACAGAGCCTGTCACGCCAGGCTCTGTCCTAATGATGCAGGATGGGGGGGTTTCGGGGTTAATTACCCAGATGATCTGCTGTAATTAGTTTGCAGGTGAAGCTCCACCCCCTCCTTGGCAATGCAGTCACAGCCGTGTTTTCAAAGTATTCCAATGCTCTTCGGAAAACTCCACCTGCATTGCTGTAGTCCGCCCAAAACCTGCCATCCACCAATTAGGACAAGGATATGCAGATGGGGGTGGCCAGAGCCTTGGCAGAAGTTTGGGGAAAAAACAGCCACATTTCTGAGGAGGAGTAAAGCACTCACTTGAATAAATGAATGAATTGTCCGATCAGATAAGTAATTAACACTGAGACTCCCCTCCCCACCCTCCATCAATCCTCCTTCATTAAGACAGAGCCTTCAAGACAGGCTCTGTCTTTTAGACTGAAGGTACTCTTTAAATAACAATAAAGAGAAGGCCTTAGTAGAGGAACGGTCCTAACTGAAATGTAATTAAAAAAACTCACTCTATTACAAGAATGATGGATTTTGCCATGGCGACATGAAATAGTTCACAGGTAGATAGTTCACCAGAAGGTGGAAGAGTTACAAGTGTCACCAGAGGACAAAAATTGTCAATAGCTCTTTTTGATAGACTTCTATACAATTGCTGACATACCGTAAGTGCTCTTATTTTACTAATTAGTTTCTGCTTCTCTGTTGTTATCTTGAAGGAATAGTGGACCACTTCTTGGTCATGTATTCAAACTCCTTGTGAATGACCACAAAATGCTATTCAACTGCTTTCCAAACACCCATAAAGTGCCCAACATCCCTACAATCCAAGTAATCAAAGAGCTCGCCAACTATCTCTGCCCAAACACATTTAGCTGCTGTCTTTCAAAACTGCAATTTTGACTTATAAGTTAGTTTTCTGGCAATGTTGCAGAATGTGCAATGTTGACACTAACCCCAAACTTTCAGGTAAGTCTTTGTGATGCACTTAGACAGTCTATATGCTCGTGAGGACAGGTCTCTCTCTTCAATGCTTTATGTGGTGTGATTTTGGTGTGCAAAAATGCATCTGTTGTATCCCATTGTGTTGGGATGTGCCGAAAGTGTAGAGGAAGCTATTTAAGTCCCATTTTCAGAGATGGCTGTTGCTGGCAGTTTTATCCAGCATCCATAAGTGCAACTACTGTGCAGTGGGTTCCAGTTTGCGGTTACTGATCTGGCTATCCTTACCCGGGATTGTATACTTCTCCTGTTGTCAAATTCTGCTTGTCCTGACCTTCTACTTCCTCTGTAGGCTACCCACCTTGGCCTTCTGCCAGTTCTTCTATTAATGTGATTGTGTAGGGGAGGTCAGTGACAATGGGGGATACTTGTACACACTGAAGATTTTTGGATGAAACAGGACATCTGCCACTTGCTTATTTCATCCAGAAATCTTCAGTGTGTACAAGTACCCCCCATTGTCACTGACCTCCCCTACACAATCCACTGAGTAGGATTCTTGTCCCCAATGACTATTGATCCCTGGAGGAACTTCAAAGAAAGTTTCTGCAGTGCCTTGCCACTTGAGTCTCTCACCCCCTACCCCATCCTTACCAGTGATTAGCCTCCCTAGCATTTTGATTCCCTTGGGATGGTTTTTTTAACCTAATTTTTTTATCATGTAGCTAGCCTAGCGCTAGCTACATGATTCCCCCCTCACTGCGGCATCCGCCCGTCCCCTCCGATCGCCACTGCCGATCACGCCCATCAGGAAATCCCGTTCAGAACGAGATTTCCTGCAGGGCTTCCCCCGTCGCCATGGCAATGAACGGAATGACATAATCGACGTTTTGTGACGTCACAGGGAGTCCCGATCCACCCCATAGGGCAGCCTGGCGGTAATTGGCCAGGCTGCACACGGGGTCTGTGGGGGGGGGGGGCCTCTTTCACGTTGGGTAGCAGCGAATTGGTGGCGAGCGGCGGCGAGCGGAGAAACACGTGGTTAGCAAAGTGCTAGCTGCGTGTTTCAAAAAAAAAATATTCAAATTGGCCCACCAGGGCCTGAGCGGTGCCCTCCGGCGTTACTGGACGAGCTGAGCTCATCCGTAACGCTAAGGAGGTTAGTAAATGTTGCTCACCTTGGAGAAAAACAGCATGTCTATACAGCAAAATATAGCAATCATACACACAGTGCAATTCAAAACAATATATAAAGATAATTTCAGTTGAAAATTGGAACTGTGTACAGTATGTAGTTTACTTTATCTTAGTTAAACAACCAGTTATTTACATTTGTTAATGACAAGGGGGTCCTTATGTCTTATTACTACCATGCAAACACTTTCTCACACATCAAGTAGAAGTAACGCTAATAAATTCAAGCCACTTGCTGCTAATAAATCACCTGAAAGCTGATTAATCAACCCGGTTTCTGGCTAACTGATTGGCAGCTATAAAATTTAATTGCAAAATTATTTTCCAATTTGATTGTAATATCATTCGAATTGATCCAGTTTTCGGATTGATTCCATTAATCTGATTGAATTGGATAGCAGCTTTACTTCTGTTGGAGGGCCTGAACTATCGATATTATAATCAGATCGTAGAATCGAGTGTCAGAAGGGAACTATCACATATCAAGAGCTGTAAGATTAACATTTCACAAGACACAAGTTTCTCTGAATTTGAAATAAGAACAAAGTAAAAAGCAACCATAGCACTATTTATAAGGCCTGGAACCCACTAGAAAGTGCAAAGCGCTATCACAATCGCTAGCAATTTGTGATAGTTTTGCAAGAGATTTTGGGAGCGATTTACCTGCTCCTATACAATGCATTAGCGTGGAAACGCTCCCAAATGCTGCATGTCCTGCCATTGTGATTTCCCTAATCGCAATCACTGTAGTGGAATCTGTCCCATCCATTTACATTGGCAGAGCATTTAGGGAAATCGCTAGCGATTGAAAGCGATCCCTAAACGCTCAAAAAAGAAATGCACTAGTGGGTTCCAGCCCTAAGTAAAATGCTGTATTATTGCACCATTTTGGGAATTAAGTCCGAAGTCCCTTTATGCAGCACTCTGCTTTAAGTTTGCTGTGGAATGAAAAATTATTACAAGCTATATTAGGAACACTAAGCCAGTTTACAGAAAGAAGAGGGGCTGTCTGTCCTCTTTTGAGAATAAAAACAATGCAAACAATTTTCATGTCATGTAAGAATTTCATGAATGAAGACCAATATTAATAATGAATAATACCAGTGTTTTACTAAAGCCCATCTGGATAAAATTAGACAGACCTATTAAGCTATTTGTGGTGTCAGTGGATTTCCTTGCTTTCCCTCCAACTGGTGTAAAACACCTGATAAATTCCCTTTCTCTACAGTAGTGTTACTTAATTCTTTTTGTATAACATACAGTAAATAAATGCAAACTTAGAAAGGGAGCTAGGGCAGACCAATCAAGTAAAAGACAGCATCTGCTGATTGATTTACTGTTATTGCTAATATGGCTTTATTGGTTTCCATGGCTAATTATTGACATTTTGGGTCTGTAGTCTGGACTCCATGCCCCCTCCCCTGATCTGGTTTTGACCTTTTAATTATATACACACCACACAGCAGACTCACTAGACAGTAGTTTAACGGCATAATGTAGCAAAAGCAAACAGTTCAGAGGAACGCTAGCTAAAATGCTATTTGTTTGTCTGAGGAGGGGAGGTTGGATGAGGATGTAGAATACTGTTTTTCTTATTTTTCCATCTGCACCATGATCTGCAGGTAACAATGGATAAATAGAGATATGTGTTAAAGCAATGAAAATTTTTTTTCTTTACAGGATCATTGGGATTGTAAAAACTGCAGCAGTCTCTGTGATCTGCTAAGGGTGGTTCAGCATGCTATGAAAACTAATGTGAGTATGTTGTGCTACATTATTGTGCCATGGAATCCTCCTTGTGGGACATGCTATAGGCACAGCTTGAACATGCTGGAGGAGTTGTACATAGCCGATAAGGGACTCACTGCCCACTAATGATACAATCTTGAGTGTACAATCTTGCCACTTCTATGTAATATAAGGGACTATCTAAAGTATCTATTCAAAGTATATTCACTCAGTTTACTCTTCTACTACTGTACATAGATTTGTATCCTCAGTCTGCATCTTCTCTGTTGGTAACATGGGTTAACGCTCTGTATACACGCTCATCCGCTGAAATAAACGACGAATAACGAGCGATAACAGACAATCAATCCATTCATAATACTCATGTGTAGCGAAGCATTTCCGAGTCCTCATTTTCTTGTTACCATTAATAATCCGATCAGCGGACTTTTATTATGCCATCGCTAAATTCAAATGTACTCCGACCTCTTTCACACATCACTAACTGTCGGGATTGCTCGTTTTTTGTTTTTGTTTTTCTAATATTAGAGGGATACTTATGTCAAACCTAAAAAAGCAGTTTTACTTACCTGGGGCTTCCACCGGTCCCCTGCAGTCAGCCGCGCCAGGGGACCTGAGGATCGTGGAGTACTGGTGTGGGCACAGGGCGACTGCAGAGGGCCGGTAGGAGCCCCAGGTAAGTAAAACTGCCTTTTTACATTTGACTTAAGATTCACTTTAACAATGCAATTAAATCTATATAAAATTGCAATTTAAACTTAAAACCCGCTGATTGATTGCAATTGTATTTTTCCTGTCAAAGAGGCAAAAATGTAAACCAAAATCCTCAAGTAAGAAAAACAAAACAAAAAACAAAACAACAACTGAAGAGCTGCTTTAGATTTGTTTCTGTTATCCAAGAAAAAAGAAGGTAACTATTGCCAAACTACATTCTGTGCGCTAAAAGATGTTACATCTCTCTAATGCTGGGAATACACGTCTCAATTTCGAGCCATTAAGATGGCTCAATAGATAATTTCTGACATGTCCGATCTCCTGCCCGATCGTTTCGCCACTCGATTCCGGATTTAATTAAATGGAAAAAGATATGAAAAACGAACGGAAGATAAGAGAATTGACTGCGGAATTGAGCAGGGAAACGATCAAGTGGGAGAATCGAGTGGCAAAATCGAGCCATGTATGCCCAGCATTACAGATCATTGTCTTCGGTTCTAAAGTTTTAAAACCAGTAGATTTCATTAAGATTCAATTATTGTCACTGGCAGGACTCTACTGATCCCCAGTGAGTCGCAGCAGATGAAAGAGAACCTAGCTATACACTTGACTATGATGCTTCATCTACTCTTTTGGTGTAACGGCTGTCTAGCCTCTGCATTGCTGCAGAGTCCAGGCCATGACCCAGCTGGGGAGGAAGATTTGTGGTCAAGGTTGTCAAAGTATGACATGGGTGGAAGGAGATGTAACTGAGCTGGATAGGCTGGGCATAAACATCAGGAAATGCAGCCAGAGGTGATGGGGTTCACGAGATCCAAACTGCCATCAGCTGTCTATATGATAGCTTTGTAGGGATGCATATTATGCTGAGTTATCATCAGCTATCTGCAGGATAGACTTAAAGAGGAACTGCAGTGAAAATAACATAATGAAAAAAGGGCTTAATTTTTACAATTATTTATAAATGATTTAGTCAGTGTTTGCTCATTGTAAAATCTTTCCTCTCCCTGATTTACTTTCGGACATTTATCACATGGCGACATTTTCACTGCTGGCAGGTGATGTCTGTGGAAAGAGAGGATGCATTTTTGGCAGTTGGAAACAGCTGTTATTTCCCACAATGCAACAAAGCTCCCACAGTGTGATGTCAGCACCCTGGTGCTGACATCTTACTGTGGGAGGGGTTTCACCATAATATCTGCCATACAGAGCCCCTGATTCCTTTTGAGAAAAGGTAAAGATTGGTATGAAACTGAATCCTTGGTTACGGTTTTTGTTTATGTCTTCAGACAAGCACTGTAAAGTGTTGGTTGGCCTATGTAGCTTGCTGTCCTTTTGTCCTCTTGATCCCCACAATGATAAAAAAATAATGAATCTGATGTAGATTTTATATTCAGCTACCTAAACTGAAATTTCTCTTGTGCTGAGCAACAATTTGTCCCTACATTACGAAGTGGGAATAGAGGTGCCCAAGGTGATATAAAATTGGGTTTAAAAACAATAAAATAAAAATCAAGAAGTGGCTTACCTCAAAGGATGACACTAAATGTTTTCATTTAGCAATGGTGATGCGTTTCGTTGGTTCAACTGACCACCTCAGGCCAAATGTTCAGGGTGGAACAATAATGCAGCAGAGCTCTGACCACCTCAGGCCAAATGTTCATGGTGGAACAATGATGCAGCAGAGCTCTGACCACCTCAGGCCAAATGTTCATGGTGGAACAATGATGCAGCAGAGCTCTGACCACCTCAGGCCAAATGTTCATGGTGGAACAATGATGCAGCAGAGCTCTGACCACCTCAGGCCAAATGTTCATGGTGGAACAATAATGCAGCAGAGCTCTGACCACCTCAGGCCAAATGTTCATGGTGGAACAATGATGCAGCAGAGCTCTGACCACCTCAGGCCAAATGTTCATGGTGGAACAATAATGCAGCAGAGCTCTGACCACCTCAGGCCAAATGTTCATGGTGGAACAATGATGCAGCAGAGCTCTGACCACCTCTGGCTCAGTTGCATTATTGTACCAATACACATTTTTCTCCGAGCACAATGAAATTGCTGATGCATTTTTTAGAAACATGCGTTTTTAGACAGAACTCCATAAATGCAATATCTACAATCCCGCAATCATTAAAACAAACCTGAAGGAAAAAAAACCCCCAAAAACATAAAATATAATGAACTGTATGTGTAGTACAGATAAGGAATAGAAAAATAGTAACAAAGAAAAGAGTCTCATAATTTTAGATTCAGTTACATAACTTTTAATAATGACCCTTTGAGCTTTACTGCAGTAAAACTGTATCTCAGGCTGTTTCTCACTATTTCTTTACTGTTTAAGTGCTTCAGAAAACAGGACTGTATTCGACCCGTCAAAGAGCTCCTTTGCATAGATAACAACTGACTTTTTTTTAACTCTTCCTGTACTGTAAAACAATATGAGACTCATAACTTTGCTACTAGTGTTCTATTTCTTAGCTGTACACATACAATTAATTATATCTTAAGTTTATTTTTGCTTCAGGTTCACTTTAAATGTGATTTCAATATGTGCATTCCACCAATAGCTTATTTATAATGAGTATATCATATAACCGTTGAGCAGGACAAAATAAATCAAAGTCCAACATCGAAAGACTGCTTGACAAGAAATCTAACATTTTAGACCCTGTATAACAGTTTGTCAAGTTAGTGAATAAATAGTATTACTCTAACTCCAAACTTTCTGGTCTCAAAGAACTTTACAGACTTCATGCTAGTATGTTGTGCTAAGCAAATTCACTAAGCCAGTGGCCTAATCAAATCGTATGGCACATTAAGTGCAGAATCGGAGGGCATAGCCAAACTTCCCCAAACCAACAGAGGAGCTCTGTAACATTTACCTTGGGCTGCTGTTTACTAGACTAAAACCATACTAACATATTCAATGAAGTGAGAGTTACTGAAGGAAATGCAAACATTTTGCGGTTTTTGTATATTTCGGTTCTGATAAGTGCTTTAGGTCAGTGACAGGGGTGTAGAGTAGTGAATTTCTCATCATTAACATTTAAACATTGGCTTTTGTTTAGAGACTATAAAAAGTGTAAACAACTCCCACTCTAAATGTACAACAAGAGCAGCGTTACCACAGCCCGTGCTTTGCAGCAATTCCGGGCACTTCATGCATTTTTCATTGCTGTGAGTATCCTGTTAAAAAAATAAAAAAATCCTACAGGATAGCTGGCTTGGAGTAGTGAAAACAGAAACTCTTCTACTGTATACTCATGTGCTCTAAAAAGATTAACTGCTGCTCACTGTAAAAATAAATAGAAAATATTAACTATTTGTAATGCCTAAGACTTGTTTTCTTCAAGGATTTCTGGTGTCCAAGAAAGCTATAAAACGATGCATGTTCAACACAAGAGGAAAACCACAGGCAGAACAATTTATGGAACACATACAAGTGCATAGTTAATACAAGTGCATAGTTCTTCTGTTATGAATTGTGTCATTCCATCACTCATCCTTTCCTGAGCTTCCAAGGTCTACATACAGTACCTGCTTGAAGGCAGAATTCACCTGTCTGCTGTTAAAATGTATCTCAGAACTGCTCCCTGAGTGTGCTCCAGCTCATTTCCCCCTCAGAATGACATTTAAACTTCACGGCCTGACATACAAATCCATCCACCATACCTCCTCTTATTACATCTCAGATCTCGTCCAGAAATACTTCCCAACTAGCACTCTACCCTCCTCTAACACTCTACAGATGTCCACCCCTTACATCACTTGTTCACTCCAGAGGCTTCAGGACTTCTCCAGGGCAGCCCCTACTCTATGGAACCTCCTCCCTCTCTCCATCAGGCTCTCCCTCACCCAATTCATTCAAGCAGGCCTTAAAGATCCATATCTTCACTATTGCTTACTTACCATCCTCGTAGCAATGGAGAAGGCACATGAGAGGTCACTCAAATCACGGCATACAGCATCAATAGCTCTCTCTATAAGTCTCCCGTACATGATCCCCTCTATGGCTACACAAGATCTCTCATCATGTGACATGCCAGTATGTGCTGGCAGATCACATGAGGACCTGTAGCCATAGAGACAGGATGCTGGAAAAGCAGCTGGTAGAGATTTCCACTCCCAGGACCCCGTGCGGTAAGAAACATCTCACCATGGCCAAGAGGCCTCACTCAGGGGGCAGGGTCCCTGACTATGTGATGCCATGAGCGACTACTCCGGGCGCTCAGGTCAAAGGCCAGCCCCGATGAAGAAGGTCTGAAAGGGTCATGAATAAGAGGTCTTGTAATTACCGTGATATGTACATATTTTGCAACTTGTGAAGTGTTTCACTTCAGTGTGTTTTAGCTTTGTGCCTTCTTGTGATGTTTACATCCAGTCTAGGAACATTTCCAGAGTCACTTACAGAAACCAGGACTCAGCCAACTCTGCCAATGTCCAATCATTAAGAATGACCTGAATGTACACTGCATATCAGGTGAGATCACATGTTGCCTGTTTCACATTAGTTTGCCCCGCTAAGAGCAAGACAAGAGCAGCATTCATAGAAGCAGAAAGCTATGGTGCAGTATTAGGGACACTGTGACATAGTCTATACATTAGGCTTTATTAAAAGCATTATTTACAACTGAGTCATTTGGTTATTAAATTTAGTCAAATTTAAAAAAAAATGTTGGGCTATGTAGGAATGTGCTGCTTTTGTTGAAAGTCTAGTATATCGGCAATCGAATGTTGCACATATTTATCACCAAATAGCAGATAATTACAATTATATATATTATTATTCACTGAACAATATCGCTGTATTATGTTATGTGATCTGCCAATGATGTCACTGAGTCACTTAGGGACAGGGATTGCACTCAGCAGCTGATTGCAAACACTCCTGCTGTCGGACAGAGACTGGGAATCACTGACCTGGACCTCCCTTGTCACTTCATTGGTTATTCTGCAAATTGCATAACAGCGGGCAATCTAAGGTCTTCATGAAAGGATCAAAGATTGCCCAGTAAACTGCTTTGGACTGCAAAACCTGTCATACCTTCATGATCAGATATCTATGGCCTCAATTCGGTAGAAGGTGCGGTAGAAGTCCGGTAATTTACCAAAGCCCATTGACAAAAACCTGTTTGTAACAGCAGAAGAGTCTCTGTTGTTACATGCTGTTCTCCATGCAGAGACAGCATTACAATAGTAAGAAGCATCCCGACATCCCTTTAGATGTACATGTTTGTTATACTGTTAGTTATACTGCCTCTGCTCACTTTGAATCTGTCCATTAGTCTTTCTTAACATTTTATTTAATTGCCACCACTTAGAACTTCCAGGAGACATTTATACATGCCATGCTTGGGTGATTTCCTCACTAGCTCCTCCGCATCTTTAAACAGGAACTTTAGGGGTTAAACTGCCAAACGGCTGCAGGGGAAGGCTCTTTTGTTCCAAGTTTTCTCTACTCCGCTGCCTGGGGTAGAAAAGCTAGACCCACCGGAGAAGCCTGCGGGTCCTATCAGCATCTGAATATTGGGACTTGCAGGAGACAGAGGCTGTTTCTCTTGGCTCTGCTCATGTCAATCATGGGGATATCCACACAGAAGGCATTCAAAGCTGATTTTTGCCACCTCAGAGCTGCCAGTAATGATCGTACCTGATACTTGGCTTTACTGCATGCTGTAACCTTGAGGAATTGACATTTACTGACATTTTTTGAGGTATTTACCGAACAATTCCGTAATTTACCTCACTGCTCGGTAATTTCAGCTTTCCATGCGGTAACAGCCTTGATGAATTGACATTTTCCTAAATGCTCCATAAAGTCAGCTGTTTTCTGCATTACCGAATGCTGTAATGCTTGATGAATTAAAGCGGACCCAAACCAAACATTTTTTTAATTCAAAATATTTAGTTGCACCACTCTGACACATACAAAGATAAATAAACACTCCTTCAAGCCTATGAGCATTTCAGTGCATGCTTTTCACCCCTCTCTTTTCATAACTAGTGTTATACAGGTGGCAGCCATTAGCAATTCCTCCTTTGCTGGACACCATCTACTCCTCCAGTTTGCCAGAAAAATCCCGGCAATATGAAAGGAAGGGGTTCCTCCAATAAAAGTAAAATATTTTATATTTGTCATCATGCGGCTGAAAAAAGGCTGCTATTTATTATTATAATTTAGAAAATAGATGTTATTTCTGAAATCTTGTATTTTTAATTTGGGTCCACTTTAAAGAGGAACTGTAACGACAAAACGTCCCCTGGGGGGTACTCACCTCGGGTGGGGGAAGCCTCCGGATCCTAATGAGGCTTCCCACGCCGTCCTGCGTCCCTCAGGGGTCTCGCTGCAGCCCTCCGTGCAGCGGTGACATCAATATTTACCTTCCCGGCTCCTGCGCAGGCGCTCTGACAGCTGTCGGCTCCGAAGTAGGCGGAAATACCCGATCGCCGTCGGGTCTGCTCTACTGCGCAGGTGCAAGTTTCCGGCGCCTGCGCAGTAGAGCGGACCCGACGGAGATCGGGTATTTCCGTATATTTCCATGCCGAAAGCAGCAACAGCGCCCCTGCTGGAGCCAGCAAAGGTAAATATTGAAGCTACAGTCGGGTCTGTCGCCGGCTGTTCGGAGGGCTGCAGCGAGACCCCCGTGGGACAGAGGACGGCGTGGGAAGCCTCATTAGGATCCTGAGGCTTCCCCCACTCGAGGTGAGTACCCCCCAGGGGAGGTTTTTGATGTTACAGAGTCTCTTTAAGGCTTATGTGTGAAAAAAAAGCCATCAATGCCATATTTAATATCTGACAGCTGCTCACCTGGACAGGGACAGAGATCCCCTCTTAAAGTGAAGCCAAGTTGAGAGGGATATGGAGGCTGCCATGTTTATTTCCTTTTAAACACTACCAGTTGCCTGAGAGTCCAGTGGATCTTCTAGCATCAGTAGTGTCTGAGTCACAACCCTGAGACAAGCTTGTAGCTAATTCAGTCAGACATAAAGAAAACCTGTAATGGAAAAACCCCTCTGGAGATACTTACCTCGGAAGGGAGAAGCCTCTGGATCCTAACGAGGCTTCCCCTGTCCTCCTCCGTCCCTCCGTTCATGTGGCAGGGTCCCCCGAAGTGCGGCGGAGTAAATGTTTACCTACCGCGATCGTGCACAGGCACACTAGCCGCTCTTCATTTTGGTTAAGGCAGAAAAAGCCAAACCCAATCGATCCTTTTGCTCCTGCACAGTAGAGCAGATATGATCGGGTTCAGCTATTTCCGCTTAGCCTGAACGAAAAGCCGCTGCTGCGCATGCGCTGGATCCCAGCAAGGTAAATCTATCATCACTTGTCAAGCTTGTCGGGGAGGATTGGAGGAGTATTAGGGGGATCCAGCACTGGATTTCCTGAACCTGCAGGGGAGGGGGAATCCTCTTTGGGACCCTGAGGCTTCCCCCTCCTGAGGTAAGTATGCCCTAGAAGGTTTTTTTTTTTCAATTGCAGAGTTTCTTTAAGTCAGAGCATTTCATCTGCAGGCTTTTTCAGGGTCTATGGCTAAAAGTATTAGAGACACAGGAACAGGAGGACAGCCAGGAAACTTGCATTGTTTAAAAGGAAGTAAATATGTTAGCCCCCATAACACTCTCACCTCGGGTTCCCTTTATTAATAATAATGCTAACGTTTGCATAGCACTTTTCACCTGTTACATTCAAAGCATTTGAAAGCCAGTAGGCCACCCTGTTACGGAGTCTAGCCCAAGGACTACTTACTGATTATGTACTGGCCCCAGTCAGGATTCAAACTCTGGACTATTATGTCTGAGACCGTGTCCTCAGACAGTAGTGTCTCCCACTAGATTCAATATTTGGAACTGCAATAAGTAACAGGTCAGATGCTGTGTGCAGAGCAGATAGCAGTTGTAAGAAGCTTTGTACGATGGAAGAGTCCAAGTGACGAGGGTGATTCTTTCCGACAGATATCAAAAAGTGGTATTTCTGAGCTTTGTTTTTTTTTTGTTTTTTTTTAAAGAAAGTGTAATAAGGATTTCATGTTTTTACAGATACATAAATGATTGTGGAGGTAGCAAGATGTCCAAATGTTTGCTTTACTGGTCCTTTAAGTCCACACCCTCAGGAAATACCTTTCAGTTGTTTTATCACAGAGGCAAATTCCATTATTAAGTATATTTGCATAGCAATTTTGTGAATTTCAATGTAAACTGAAATTTGGGTAGTGTGTTTAACACAAACTGTTATCTATATCGCTGTTCACCTTTGCCTTATTCTAAAATTAGAAGAATAAAACAGAAGGATGAATCCATAAACCAGCAAACGCATTTAAAATCATGTGTTTGCATCGAAAAATAGTGATTTGGGGAAAGTTTCTCCTGAGTGCAATGTGAGTGTAACACAAGCATGGAAGGCTGTGCAGAGCAGTACGGCCTGGGTGTGTAAGGCATTCCATGGGTTGGTATGTATCTCTGAACACTTGAACAGACTCTGGAGATACTTGCTGTGGAATGTGTATGTTTCTATACTGTACAACTACTTTAACCCATTCCTGATTATAAATTGAAGAGCCACAGTTTATGCTTTGATGGAGAAAGGTTTACAGGTCACATATTGGACTTACTATTGCAACAGCAAAGCGGTTCTTCTGACTTCCTGCCTGACTTTAGTAAACACTGCCTGTTATCTAGAGCAATCTGAGACACTCTGGAATGAACATATGGGAATAACATAAGAACTCAATAAAACAATTTTTATTTATTTACAGTATGCTTCTGGGTAATATTGGCACTAGAAACAATCCTTAAAACTCCATTGCCAGATTTTATTTTTGGCTTGCTGCCACCCCATCAGTATTTGTACTTCACATTCTTAATAAAATTAACTAGAAGCCAAAAATGTGAGCAGCGTTACTTCAAAGAAACGGCTGGCAATATTTCTAAGCATTCATTTAAAAAAAAAAAATGTTTATTGAATTTATCAGAACTAAATATTGGATCAAATCTACTATTTATCACAATAGCAATAATGACCAATACAATAGCCAATACGATAGCCCACAAGAGCCAAGTCACAAATGTAGAAAAACTGTAGCTCCATGAAAAATTCCAAGTAGTAAATAATACAATAGAAATATTATAATTATCAGATGTTTTATTTTATTTTACCACTTACACTACGTTACAGGAAGCTGAAATGTAACAGACTGCTGTGGCTTGCAAGCTCAGTTTTATTTGTTTTTCATACATCAACCCCACAGATATATACATAAACCAACTAAATTATTATCACCTGTGTTTCCGTCTATGTCAGCTCTGAGGTGTCTCAAATCCTCATCTTGAATGAGTAAGGGCCCGTTTCCACTAGGGCGAATTCGCATGCGTGGCCTGCATGCGAATTCGCATAGGCAATGAAAGTGGATGGGACTGTTTCCACTTGTCAGGATTTCTGAGCGTTTTTCTGTGCAGGATTTTTCTGCACGGTAGAGCCTGCAGAATTCGCCTGCGTGAGGAATGCAGGCGATTCGCACATAATGCATTTAATAGGGAAAACGCACATGCGTTTTTTGACGCGATTTCGCGTGCGAATTCGCATGAAAACTAATGCAAATTGAACCAGGCAGTGACATGGTTAAATTCGCATATACCCTGCCTATGCGAAATCGCGGCAAAAATCGCCCGCGGAATCGCATCCGCATGCGATTTCGTCAGCGGTGGAATCCCGGTGATTCGCACTGCACTAGTGGAAACGGGCCCTAAGAGCTTTATTTTATTAACACCTGTGGTACTTGCAGTGTTTCCTTGCATCTGACCCGGACAGGTAAACACTACCTATTCCACCTATTGCATGCCGGATGGGATTGCTTGCTGGTGTGATTCTGCATGGCATGCAGCAGTTTTTTGTAGCACACATCCAAATCCCTATAGTAGTGCATGGCACAGCTTTAGCAATTAGGCTGTGGCTGCACAGCAGCTGGGGTGCCTCATGCGATTCGGAAATGGACCCAGTGGAAATAAGCCTTAAAGTGGACCCATACCAAACATTTTTTTAATTAAAAATATTTAGATGCACCACTCTGACACATACACAGATAAATAAACACTCCTTCAAGCCTATGAGCATTTCAGTGCATGCTTTTCACCCTTCTCTTTTCATAACTAGGATTATACTGGGGGCAGCCATTAGCAATTCTTCCATTGCAGGACACCATCTACCCCACTAGTTTGCCGGAAAAATCCCGGCAATATGAAAGGAAGGGGTTCCTCCAATAAATGTAAAATATTTTATATTTGTCATCATGCAGCTGAAAAAGGCTGCTATTTATTATTATAACTTAGAAAATAGATTTTATTTCTGAAATCTTGTATTTTTAATTTGGGTCCACTTTAAAGGACTTACAATGTGAGTAATATTAAACAAATTTTACTCACCTGGGGCTTCTTCCAGCCCCTAGCAGCAGTCTTAGTCCCTCACCACAGCCTGGTCCTCCACGTTGTCCCGCTGGTCACTGGTAAAGATTGTGACCCAGCCGGCGGGTCGGCTCTTCTACGCCGACATTCGTGCCTGTGCATCCACGTCATTTGTTTTGTACTGCGCCTGCACAGTTGTTGTGCGCAGTTGCAGTACACACCAGATGACACGGAAGTGCAGGCACGAATGCCAGCATAGAAGAGCCAACCCGCCAGCTGGCTCGCAATCTTTACCAGTGGCCAGCGGGACAACTTGGAGGACCGGGCTGCGGTGAGGGACTGAGACTGCTGCTAGGGGCTGGAAGAAGCCCCAGGCGAGTAATAACTGTTTAATATCACTCGCATCTGAAGTCCTTTAAGAAGAAGTCCTTTAAAAAGTAAACTGCTATGGGAAGAAGGCCTTCCTACCACAGGAGAAAATACAAAAGATTCTCACCTTATATCCTGATTAATAGCTCCCCTTTCTCTTAGGTAGTGGGATAACAGAGTGCTGATGGTGAAATGGCATCCCAGTGTTCTTGCCTGGGCCTACACAAATGTGAAAGGCTATGTGTTTATGTGTCTGGCCCAATGCTGCTTAAATTATGAGCCCCTCTGAGGGACAATTAGTGATAAGACTATGTACTCTGTAAAGTGCTGCGGAAGTTGTTGGTGCTTTATACATAATAAATAAAAATTACAACAAATGTTGCCATTCCACATTCATAGCTAGTAACTGCACCACATTATGGGAATCATTTATCAAATTTTTTTTTAAAAATGGGCTGTAGCGGTGGATTGTAATACCCAAAGAGTACTATTTTATACTGTGTACTTACATGTGCAGCATGTATAAAGTAGGGCATAAAATAAAATGATGGGAAAAATAGTCACTGAACATGCAGCCTCTCTGCCTTGAGTAATAACCAATCCATGTGATTTTCAAGCCTGCAAAGGGGGAAGGGCAGAAAATCCAACCCACAACTTATGACTACATATGTTGCCATTCTTTTTACTATATTGAGAATATCTCCGTATTAATAAAATTGCCAAATAGATTTGCCCACCAAAAATAGCGAAGAATTGTTTCTCGCTCATTCTCCAGTTTTGGCATTTATCTCTACTCTTCATTCAGTTAATATGAGTCAGTTCTGTTTGCCACTTTTTAACAATGTTTCCCCATTTTATTTATGATACTTTCCCCCACTTTTCCAGCTTAATTCTCCAAACAAAAACATCTGTTCTCTCTTCTGTAAATCTGGTGACGTATAACTGGTGAACAGACTTTGAAAAGTGGAAAAAAAAATTAAGCCATTTTCCCACTTTTATAAACCGGCCCTAAGTATGTACAGATTTATACACAAGCCATTTTGGCCTCGATTCATCAAGACTTATCGAATTGGTTAACGACAGTTCGGTAAAATACCGAATTCGTTAAGTTGATTTCAGGATTCATCAAATTTATTTACAGAAGTTAGCGAGCATTCGGTAATAATTCGTTAGTGATGCGTTAAAACAGAAGAAAGTGCAATTCATGAAAATGAAAGTGGGCGTGGTTTAGCGTTACATTTAGGATTAGTTATCTCCTTCACTGCTCTGTCATTATTCCTGTCAAATCATTGCTGACAGAGAAGATGGAGCCGTTTGAAGTGTATATGTATCAGCTGAGAGTGATTTAAAGGCCCAGAAGGGCAAGAATAAGGTCTAGAACCATATCAATTTGCAAGAGAATAGATTTTCTATAACAGGACATCTGCATTTCTCTTAAATCATCTTGTAAGAGAACACAGGCAGTGCCAGGGTTAACTAATTTGCTAGCTACACTATATTTTTATAGAAAAGGCTCCTATCAAGCCGCAGCTGGCTAAATTGTGGGATTGTCCCAAGCCACTTCCAGAATCCTGGTCCAGGTGTTAAGCCCTATTCAGAATGTTGCTACGTAGTGTTCAAACGACTGCCTTTTACCCACAATTCCATGGGAATCTTATGGCCTTGTGTTAAATTACCGCTGTAAAATTGAAATATCGACACGTTACCGAATGGTTACCGAATTGTTTTCAACTCACACTGAATGCGGAAAAACCTTGATGAATACAACTATTAATCGATAAACTTCGAATTCGGTAATTTAACAAACTGGAAAAAGTTATCTCAAAGACAATGATGAATCGAGTCCTTTGTAACTAAAGTGAGCTGGATATGGAGGCTGCCAAATTTAGTTTGAGCAGAGAGCAGCGCTTGGAGCCAGGGAGGTGAGTTGTAAACAGCGGCGCTTCCTGCCTGAGTATGCGTCTGAGGGGGGAGCACGGAAGGGAGGCCCAGGAGAGGGAGGGAGAGGTCGGGCTGCCCTCTCCGCGGCTCCGGCTCCCCCCTCCATTATGGGGGACAGCTACCTATCTAACCTACGCTGGGGGGCACCTACCTAATCTAACCTACACTGGGGGGCAGCTACCTAATCTAACTTATACTGGGGGGCACCTACCTAATCTAACCTACACTGGGGGGCAGCTACCTATCTAACCTATACTGGGGGGCACCTACCTAATCTAACCTACACTGGGGGGCAGCTACCTATCTAACCAACACTGTGGGACAGCTACCTATCTAACCTATACTGGGGGGCACCTACCTAATCTAACCTACACTGGGGGGCAGCTACCTATCTAACCAATGCTGTGGGGCAGCTACCTATCTAACCTATACTGGGGGGCACCTACCTAATCTAACCTACACTGGGGGACAGCTACCTATCTAACCTATACTGGGGGGGGGGGGGGGGGAACCTACCTAATCTAACCTATACTGGGGGGCAGCTACCTAATTTAACCTAGTCTGGGGGGCGCCTACCTAATCTAACCTACACTGGGGGGCAGCTACCTATCTAACCAACACTGTGGGGCAGCTACCTATCTAACCTATACTGGGGGGCACCTACCTAATCTAACCTACACTGGGGGGCAGCTATTTACCTAATCTAACCTATACTGGGGGGCAGCTACCTAATCTAACCTATACTGGGGGGCAGCTACCTATCTAACCTATACTGGGGGGCACCTGTCTAATCTAGCCTATACTGGGGGGGGGGGAGCTACCTAATCTAACCTATACTGTGGGGCAGCTACCTATCTAACCTATACTGAGGGGCACCTACCTATCTAACCTATACTGAGGGGGCAGCTACCTATCTAACCTATACTGGGGGGCACCTGTCTAATCTAGCCTATACTGGGGGGGGAGCTACCTAATCTAACCTATACTGGGGGGCACCTACCTATCTAACCTACACTGGGGGGCAGCTACCTATCTAACCTACACTGGGGGGCAGCTACCTATCTAACCTACACTGGGGGGCAGCTACCTACCTAATCTAACCTATACTGGGGGGCAGCTACCTAATCTAACCTATACTGGGGGGCAGCTACCTATCTAACCTACACTGGGGGCAGCTACCTACCTAATCTAACCTATACTGGGGGGCAGCTACCTAATCTAGCCTATACTGGGGGGCAGCTACCTATCTAATCTATACTGGGGGGCACCTGTCTAATCTAGCCTATACTGGGGGGGAGCTACCTAATCTAACCTATACTGGGGGGCACCTACCTATCTAACCTATACTGAGGGGCACTTACCTATCTAACCTATACTGGGGGGCAGCTACCTATCTAACCAATACTGGGGGCACTTATCTAACCTGTATTGGGGGCACCTACCTACCTAGCTAGCCTATACAGGTGGCAACTATACTGGCTACCTATATTGGAGACACCTACCTAAATAACCTATACTGGGGGCACCTACCTATCTAACCTATGCTGGGGGCAACTATTCTGGCTACCTATATTAGAGGCACCTACCTAGCTAACCTGTACTGGGGCACCTACCTATCTAACTTATACCGAGGGCGCCTGCCTATCTAACCTATACTGGGACAACTATACTGGCTACCTATACTGGAGGCACCTACCTGGCTAACCTATAGCGGGGGCAACTATACTGGCTCACCTATGCCTGGCTACCTATACTGGGGGGACCTATAGCTGGCTACCTATACTGGGGTACCTATTCTTGGCTACCTATACTGGGGGTACCTATACTAAGTGCAACTAGACCTGGCAAACCTATACTGCGGGCACCCATACCTTGCTCCGGGGGGAGGGGTCCGGAAGGGGGGGGGGGCGCAATTTTTACACGCCCTGGGTGCATTTTAGCTTAGAAACTGCACTGTACAGGATATATATAGTCTTGTCCCTAACTAACATGCAGATCAGATGTTTGACTAGATTTGCTGCATACTTGTTTCAGGCATGTGATTCAGACACTACTTATGCATGAAAGATCAGCAGGATCCCAGGCAACTGGTATTGTTTAAGTATAAATAAATATGGCAGCCTCCATATCCATCTCACTTTAGGTGTCGATTAAAAATAGTTTTTGGTTTGTCTTTGCGAGTGGGGTGGATTCAGTGCAAGGGGAAGAGGTTAGGGTTAAGCTAAGTTGGACCGAAAACTAGATAGTGGAAGATTTATTGTCTCAATAAGTTCAGTATCCTATTTATTGTGGGCCCACTGTATCAGTACCCATTTTATACACCCCAATCACGCTTTCTCTCCATTATCTCCATTACGGAGAATGCATTAACAAGCATAGTCATCATTCGCATTTGTCATGACTAAAGCAGTTGGGATTAAGTGGGAATTACAATTATAAGTGCTTCTGATAGTAGATGTAATCCAACCCGCAATGTTTGGGTGGAGTTTGCCTTTATTCACATGAGATGTCTTGAATGCCTCACAGCTATGTCAACTCGGCCCATTGTTTCTGTCAAATTAAATGGCTTTATGAAGGATTATAAGAGACACCTGAGAAGGAAAAACATGAGATTCATCCATATTGCTCCTAGGCCATATGATGTCAGCCCCCAGACATGACACTTCTTGCATTAAGCTTAAAGAGCAACACAAAAATAAAACAAGGACGGTTTTGAATGAAGCGCAGCCAGAAAAATGTATACTTTACCAGGATTATTTTCAGTTCTACCTGTCATATTATTTCTATAACTTTTTTTTGTTTTTATAAAGCTGAGCATTCCAGGGACAGATTGTGTTCACCCTACTGCATTTCTTTTTGTCTGTCAGCACAAATGAGGTGAACAGACATACATTATCTTAAGTATAATTCATGCTATACAAAGCTGAAGCTAAAACCCCTCCGGAGAGCCACCTGCACCTTCCATATATTCTAATATAAAAGCTTTTACCAAAATGCTATAACAATACTTAAAATGACAGATGAAAAGAAGGAAATGCTGCCTCTATTCCAATAGGTGAATTAATGCTCATGGGTTATGAAAACATAATCCTACAACTATTTAAAGAGTAACTGTCGGGCATAAAATCAAAAATCAATTCTTTATTTTTATCTGGTAAACAAGTAATAAGGATGCTAACCAGGCAATCCTAAAGTTAAAATCACTATTACTTTTCTTGTAGATAAATGATCCTTCCCCAGTTTACCCGACTCTTATTTGGTACACACAAAATTTGGTACACAAACAGGAAGTTGCAGGGCATGCTGGGCTGTCCTTTTTTGCTTCTCTATTTCCCCTCAGACTTAACTAATGCAGCCTGATTGGCTGAAGCCTCTTTTCCTCCTCTTTTCCCCGCCACACCTCTGTT
The DNA here is from genome assembly GCF_040937935.1 of Hyperolius riggenbachi. Lineage (NCBI taxonomy): Eukaryota > Metazoa > Chordata > Amphibia > Anura > Hyperoliidae > Hyperolius > Hyperolius riggenbachi. The sequence continues at coordinate 306,637,841 of NC_090650.1, read as the reverse complement.
CCTCTCTGATTGGCCAATATTTCTCATGCTGAGACAATGCATTTTCTATAGTGAAGGGTGGGCAAATCAGGCAAAGGAGAGTAAGGGAGGAAATTACATCAGTATTGGCTTCAAAATAGCCACACTTAAAATGGAAAATGCTAAGAAAAATGTTCACTTTTTTTACTGTAGAAAAATCACTAAAATCAAAATGTGGACAGTGCAATACATATGTTATGTAAGTAGAGCAAGTATTTATCTACTTGTATATGTGTGTTTTTTTCTGAGATAGTATGGCTGACAGCTCCTCTTTAAAGAGACATTGAAGTCTCTTAAAAATCCTTTATCACAAAATATTTTTAACATATCAGCCCTAACTACACCGCCGCATCCCCACCGCTGTACACTATCTAAATCCCTCCAAACTCGCCCTCCCTCTTCCCTGCAAAATCCACAACTTTCTTGGTCGTGGATTTTGCTTCTGTTGGAGGCAGAGGTATGAGTCGCAGCTCTCCCTCCATGCCCGTCTATCAGCGGCGGATCTCCGCCTCTCCCCCGCCCCTCTCAGTGAAGGAAGACTGAGAGGGGCGGGGAGGGGCGGGGGAGAGGCGGCGATCCGGGCTGACAGACGCGCTGAGAGGCAGAGCTGCGGCTCATAGCTCTGCCTCTCACGGAAGCGCGGCCCGGATTGCCCCCCCGGCAAGTTAGGGGGGATTTAGATAGTGTACAGCGGCTGGAATGCGGCGGTTGAGTTAGGGCTAACATGTTGAACAATATTTTGATGATTTTTAATAGACTTCAGAGTCTCTTTAAGGAGCCATGCTAAGCATAAAAACCAGATCTGTATGGACTTAAAGCGGGCCCAAACCAAACATTTTTTTAATTCAAAATATTTAGTTGTACCACTCTGACACATATAAAGATAAATAAACACTCCTTCAAGCCTATGAGCATTTCACTGCATGCTTTTCACCCTTCTCTTGTCATAACTAGGGTTATACAGGTGGCAGCCATTACTTCTAAACTTAGTAGGAGGTTTTAGATCATGGTTGTGTTTGTCATCAGCTACCCTCCATCACAGGGACATCGTCTATGTGAAATCTCACACAAGCTGAGATCACCTCCCCTGTGACATCATCAACAGCAGCCTGTATTTTGTTTTTTATCTCCTCCACCAGTCTGCCAGATTCTGTCCCGGCAATATGAAAGGAAGGGAGGGGTTCCTCCAATAAATGTAAAATATTTTATATTTGTCATCATGCAGCTGAAAAAAGTCTGCTATTTATTATTATAATTTAGAAAATAGATTTCTGAAATCTTGTATTTTTAATTTGGGTCCACTTTAACTGTTCTTAAAAAAAGTTTCACTTACCTGGGGCTTCCCCAAGCCACCTGCAGCCGTCCTGTGCCCCAGGCCCCCGCCGCTGGTTAGTTTCATTTTCAGCCGACTAAGAGTCGGCCCCTGTCCACGTGTCTCCTTGTACGCGTTCCCGTCATCAAGCACGTCCTGCAGGCACAGTACGAGAAACCTTGTAGTGCCCCTTTGCAGGACACGCTTGATGACGGTAACATGTACAATGAGACGCGTGGACAAGGGTCGGTTCTCAGTCAAACGAAACTAGCAGGGGGCGGCCCATCATCGCTAGATGTATGGCTACTTTTACATTCGCATTAGTGCAGGCTGGGCAGTTACAGCTCGGAAATGTAAATCATCAGAGATTTTAGAGTAAAATTTTGAGATTTTAACCACTTCAGTCCTCAGTCATGTTTCACTTTATGCATCCGACCAATTTTAACCTCCTATTCATTTGCCTATAACTTTATCACTACTTATCACAATGAACTGATCTATATCTTGTTTTTTCCGCCACCAATTAGGCTCTCTTTGGGTGGGACATTTTGCTAAGACCTACTTTACTGTAAATGCATTTTAACAGGAAGAATAAGAAAAAAAACCTCATTATTTCTCAGTTTTCGGCCATTATAGTCTTAAAATAATACATGCCTCCATAATTAAAACTCACGTATTGCATTTGCCTAATAGTCCAGGGTATTACACCGGTTAAATTATGTCCCTATCACAATGTATGGCAACAATATTTTATGATAAAATAAAAGTGCATTTTTTCCGTTTTGCATCCATCTATATTTACAAGCTTATAATAAAAAAAATAGAAATATTTATTTTTACATGGATATTTAAAAAGTTTTTTTTCATTAGACATTTTATTTGGGTATTTTTGGAGGGTGGGATATAAATAGTAATTTTTTAATGTAAATATGTGTTTATTTTTTTTTTTTTAATGTAGATGTAGTTGTACTATTTGGCCACAAGATGGCAATGATGAGTTTGTTTACATTATGTCACTCTAAGCGTCACATGTATGTTTAGAGGGACGTAGGGGGGAAGAAGGAGGCAGAAAGAGTGAGGCTTCAGGGAGAAGCCGTCGCTTTTTCTGCCGGGGAAAGGGATCAGTGATCGGACACCATGTCCCGATTCACTGATTCCCTGGCTAACGAACCATGGGCCGGGAGTGCGCGTGAGTACATGCGGCCTGTTGGACGTATATTATACGTCCAAAAGGCCAAAGTACTAAATTTTGATTTGATTTTGTGCTTCAAGCTTTTATTTTACTCAAATTGTATACTAGACCCTTGCTTGACACATTTTGGGAAGTTACAGGAAAAAGACTTATGAAAATTAATTGGATCACTTTTTGCACAGAAATCCAGCAGAAACTCCAGGGGGTTAAGGAGGCACCATAGTGATATATAGTACAATACAGTAAATCACTCTGGATACCCACTTTTATGGTAATTTTCCTGGTTTCAGCATCATAACCACTTCCTATAATTATATAATGTTGCATAATGAGTGTAGACGTGCCCTCCCAGTGATGCCTGGCCTAGGCTGATTAGCTATGTGTACTTCTTGCCCCTCCCCTCCCCCAAGCATTTTGGAAGACCGGGTATAGTTTGACTCTCAGTGAACAATCACAATTATTCTGCAGAGATGCTTCTGACAGGACTTAAGATGATGCCGCCTGTGATGAATTTTAGAATGTAAATCAGAGTGAGGAAAGATTTTACGATGGGCAAACACTGACTAAATAACTAATCATTTACAAATGCAAAAGCACTTTTATTCATTATTTTCACAACAGTTCCTTTTTATTCCAGCATTTAGTTCTAATAAATTCATTTTTTTTCTACATAATTGTTTAGAAATATTACCAGCCATTTCTTTGTAGTTATGCAGCTCCCATAATCTAGATATGGATGCCACAAACTGAGCAATGAATAAGCTCCTTCTGCCTGGCCACCCAGGTACATGGTTGGATAAGGGTTAGGTCTCAGTCTCTGTGAGGAAGGAAGGGGGGGGGCTATGAGGTTTAGTTTTCAACATAAATACAGTTAAAAGGTTTCAGGTATTAGGAGAACACCTATATGAAGTTGCAGTGATGTTGCATCATTAGAGAGCAACATTGCCAGCTATTTGCTAGCCAGTATGGAATCCATCGCCTGGACATAAAACCCACAGCAATGGATGGGGATCACTTTGTAAATTCTTGAACTGACATTGCAAGTTGATGGCACAACTGGTTGTTCTGCACACTTGTGGTCCTTTTCTTAAAAAATGCTGTTATCAAAAGTGCATGTTTAGGCTTTAGAAATAGAAGCTAATAGAAATAAGACTATCGGTAGCTCCAGCAGACAGATGAACATTACAGTCAATTATTATGAAGACTAGAAATCCTTCCCAAATTTCCGATCTACATGCCTTCTGATTAGGAGGTTGTTCCTGCTTTCCACAAACTAGGCACAATATACCAATAAGGAACATAGAGGAGCTCAGGTTCTAGTTAGACTTTTACAGCACTCATCCAAAAATCCTTGATAAACAGACCAAGAACTCTCCAAGAAAGAGTTATGGGTTGCAGTAAAGACGCTGGGAGCAGCAAGAGGCATATCAAAAGATAATTTAAAGTCTAACTGAGGCGAAAAAGGAAATAAAACACAATACACCCACACAGAAAAAGAGGGTTTTGGTCAGCAGCGGTTGGCTTTAGAAGTATCTGCAAAGCTCTGGACCATTCCAGAGGTTTCCTACTACTTTAGTAAGTATCAAACCTTAATACTTCTACTAGTAGACCCAAGCCCCTTTAAAAACGGACTCTAGGTCTTTTTTCTACCGCCAGCGCGTATGTGCGCGCACGCATCCGCCCGCCTCGCCCGCTCACCTCGCTCGCCCACCTCTCACCCTGGTCCCGTCCAGCTATCTGTACTGCGCACATGCTCAGCAGCAAATAACAGGGACAGCTGGACGCAGCGACACAGGGAGATTATTATAGAGGATTCCTCACAGGTTTGCTTTCACAGCTAACAAAAATATGTATACATCAATCTATCTATCTACACATCTATCTATCTATTTTGAAGTGTACTGTAAAATATCTCGCCTTCTGCTTGCTCCAATTACAGTATTGTGGGAAATGTGACTAGGCAGTGCTAACAATGTTGGTATGTAACATTATTAACTCTCTGTTTATCCAACATACCAGTCACTAATTAAAATGTACAGCATAGGCACATACAGTGCATTTGACACATGCTTATTACATTGGTATATCTCATTGCATATAAATGTTATGGAGGAACAAATCTAAAAGACAAAGAAAAAAACAAGATGGTGTTATAATTATTCATAATCTGCTATCTGTATTATTATTGACAATCACAAAGTGAAATGTGCATAGATCTAGACTCTATAGGAATAACTCTGCAAGTGAAAATTGTTGGTCTATAATGGTGGCTCATCAAACACAGCAGGTGGAAGCAGAGCTGGCACAAGGTCCTCCGGCACCCAAGGCTGAAACACCAAAGTGTGCCCCTCCATCCCTCCAACCCCAGCCAGCACACACTGATTGCTATTAGACTAAGAGGAGCCCCAGCCCCCCCACCCCCACCCTGTCCTGCGCAGGTACTCAAAGATCCTCCGGTCCTTCGCCATGGCTCTGTTTCTACACCGCCGACTTACAAGTCTGCGCCTGTGCGGCCCTGTGGCCGGGAGCATCCTGCACAGATGCAGTGCGAGAAAATCTCTACTTGCCCGGAAATGGGAGTGGAAACGAGGAGGCGCGCAGCCACCGGCCAGGGTCATGCAGTGGACAGCAACCGGCAAAACAGAAAGTGAGCTGTGGTGGGGGACTGAGGATCGTTCCAGGTATGTGCAGGCTGCAGGGAGCAGGCAGAGGCCCCAGTTATGTGAAACGTCTTTTTTTTTTAACAATCTTCAGGTCCACTTTATCGAGAAAGGTAAGCATTTTTGTGATTATAGTCTTATTCAGGTATCCACGATGAGAACTTTTTTTTTTTTTTAAATAAACCCAAACTGCCCTGTAGTTACTGAAAAAAACCAAACAAAAAAGAAAACCTCATTGTTATGTTTGCTACCCGCAGTTACACAACCACTTATTCACAAACTTCACCAATCCTCACCACAATCTGATACAACTTAGCAGAGGGTGACAATTCCTGAATACAAAATAGCAGCACCTACCAGACGTAAAGTTGGTGCTACCTGTGATAAATATCAGAATGTAAATCAGGGAGAGGAAAGATTTTACAATGGGCAAACACTGACTAAATAATTTATAATATAATATTGTAAAAAAATAAGCAATTTTATTTATTTTGTTATATTCAGTAAAGCTCAATCACAGCCACACTCTGCAATGCCAGATCGATAAATAATAAGACTGCAACTATACATGACCTAATAGAGCTCTGTGATTTGACCTTTTTGCCTCAGACCTGGCTTGGGAAACATGCAGATATAGAAAAACAAGGCAAGCTTGGGCTCCACGTGTCAACAAGGAATACAAAACTTTATTAAATACACAAACTGACAGGTTCTCCTCAGGAACAATACTATGTCACTGGTCAATTGCCAACAATACAAAAGTTTAAAAACAGGAGCATAGCAGATCGTTTCATGCATCAGCTGTAACAATTGTATTCCTGCTTCAAATGCAATACATGTATGGCGTGACAAAAAACATGCATCTGCCACTCGCCCGCACATTCACTCCAAAAGGCACCGTGCCTGATAGCATATCTATAGTGTTGGGGGGCCCCCTTTCCCAAGATGTAACCAGGTAAGAATCCGAGCTTAAATCACTTGGCTAGAGATAATGATCACAGTCTCATCCTGTTTCCGCATCATGAGCGGTAATGTAATAAATTACAACACGGGGGGATCTCACCAACTTGTGCTACCAGCCTCCGTTATCCCCGACTCTGTCGCACCACGAGAGTCCAGCTAGTCCTAGAAGTTCCACTGTGCCTGCACCAACAAGGCAGGGGATCTCCAAGTGGGTATTCGCTGACAGCGGGGAGAGAGTCCAACGGGCTTGGAGTGATGGCGGACACACGCTGCTAGACAGCAACCAGCTGAGCGAAGCTCCGCCCACCGACGCGTTTCGAACCGCCCAGGTTCTTTCTCAAGGTGTGGCCAGCTCTAGATGCGTCCTCCTTTTTATTGCCCACAACATATCCATCCTCCAGTAACGTTCAAGGAGCGGCAGAGGCAGAATACAGGGCGGAGAGAAGGGAGGGGGAGAGGAGAGGCGAGAAAGGCCGTGCATACTGGCCACTCCCCTAGCTTCCCCTGGTTTCCATCTCCGCAATCCAATGGGACTGGGAAGCCTTGTACGCTGCAACAACCTGAAGCAGCCACACAGTCCAACTGAAAGAGTTCAAGGCAAACGTGAGTTACAATCCTCATAACTTCAATCAAATATCACATCAGAAAACCTCTCCAGGTGCCGCCAGTATTCTTGTCAGATAACAAAACTTTCCTTGCAGATTCCAGCGATCAGGCAGACCAACAACAAGCTTCACCATGTTGGCATTGTAAGTTCCTTATGGTTTATTGCATCCCAATGGACACACACGAACACAAGAGAAGTTCAGATTAATCTTTTCAATAAACTCACTATGTAATAGATATATATGTTCATAGATGAACCTCCTTCTCAAGGAATGGAACGGCTTCAAGCACGGTGCACATACTACATTCACTGCGGAACCTGGCATTCCCACACCATAATGTTAGCACAACATGGCATTGGGAAACATGCAGGCCCAACTCTTGAAGCAACCGTGCCGACCAATTATTCAGTCTTGCACTGTGAGAGAGAAGTCCGCAAGGGTGGGGGGTTGCCATATGCTTCAGATCCTCGTTGAACATAAGGCCCCTGCCCATAGGCCCCACTGAAACCTTTGAATGTCTTGCAGCCCAACTGTCAGCAGAGACAAACATCAACATATTGCTTATATACCGCCCCCCAGAAAATGGTCCAGCCTTTCTTAAGGAAATATCTGAACTCTTATCCTGCCTAACAGTGGAACACCCTAGATCAGGCATGGGCAAACTTGGCCCTCCAGCTGTTACGGAACTACAAGTCCCACAATGCATTTGCCTTTATGAGTCATGACTGTGGCTGTCAGACTCCTGCAGTGCATTGTGGGACTTGTAGTTCTGTAACAGCTGGAGGGCCAAGTTTGCTCATGCCTGCCCTAGATGGATCATCCTTGGAGATTTTAATGCATGGGTGGAAGATCACGACTCCCGCCTAGGACGTGAACTACTTCTCATAATGAGTGAACTGGGTTTCTCTCAGGCTGTCAACCTCCCCACCCACAAGAAAGGGCACACCCTGGATCTTATATTTCATTCTGGACTTTTAATATCACACATGGATATAAACCCAGTGGTATGGTCAGACCACCACACCATTCACTTCTCTCTGACAGCACCAGCGATAAAACACAGAGGGAAAGAACTCATAAAATACCATTCTCTGAAAGATGTCTCACCCCAGCAAGTTCAGAATACCCTCAACTTCGACGCATTAACCAATCATTGCGCAGACCCAGACTCCATGGTCCTGATGTACAACCATGCAGTGTCATCTGCCTATGACGCCCTTGCTCCAGTTCGCATTAAACGGTCTACACCACTTCACCAAGCACGGTGGTTTGACAGCTCACTAAAGGACCTAAAGAAAGAAGTGCGCAGACTAGAAAGGAAGTGGCGAAAATCTCAGAATTCAAAAGATAAACACACCCTTGTCTCACACCTGGAAAGCTACCAAAATGCGATCACCAAGAAAAAATCCTCCTACCTATCACAGGAGATCGCAAAGGCCGCCAACAGGCCAGCCCAACTCTTTCGCACAGTTGATAGACTATGTAACCTGCATCCTGTCTAAAACCTATTATAACTCCCTCAAAGGAGCTATGCGAGAAATTTGCTTGCTACTTTGCTGACAAAGTATCCTCTATTCAGTCTCTCATTCAGTCCACAGCACCTAAGACTTACAGTATTCAACTCCTGGAAATAGTTGCAAAAACAACCTAACACCCTGGACTGACTTCAAAAGTATTAGTGAGGAAGAGATCTCAGACATCCTCCATCGCCTCCGCCAGACAACCTGCGACCTGGACCCTGGACCAACTAAACATATGCTGAAATGCCCTGACCTGCTTGGTCCAGCATTTCCCAAAATAGTAAATTGCTCTCTGCAAGCAGGGAGGTTTCCTACCTCTCTAAAAGAAGGAATCATCAGGCCCCTTCTTAAAAAACCTTCCATGGATCCAGATGCTATGAGCAGCTACAGACCTGTCTCCAACCTCCCCTTCTTAGGTAAAGTTTTTGAAAAGGCTGTCTATCTGCAACTTGAAACCAGGCTGTCAGTAAACAACATCCTGGACCCTCTACAATCTGGCTTTAAGAAACACCACAGCTGTGAAACAGCCCTCATCCAAGTCTGCAACGATCTAATCATGGCAAGGGACAGAGAGGAATGCTCCATCCTAATCCTGTTGGATCTCTCAGCGGCTTTTGATACAGTTGACCACGAAATCCTGCTCAACAGACTGCAGTACTGTGGCATCAGTGGATCAGTCCTCCAGTGGTTCAGATCATTCCTGACTGACAGAACACAGAGAGAATCCCTAGGTCCTATAATGTCCAAACCTGCACCTTCACAATTCGGAGTGCCACAAGGATCAATCCTATCCCCTCTGCTGTTTGCAATCTACATGTTGCCACTCGGTACACTTATCCAACGTCATGGCCTGACGTACCACTGCTACGCCGATGACACACAGCTATACCTGTCCTTCAAACCTGGTGGAACAGACCCTACTCCAAAAATAAACTCTTGCTTAGCTGAGCTACAGGCATGGATGAATGATAACTGGTTGAAACTGAATGCTGACAAAACTGATGTCCTGTTTGTCCAAAGCCAGCACTCGCCATCAAAACAGCTCTATCCTAAAGCAACACCAATCAGGATTGGGAATTCAGACATAAACAGCTCCAACCTTGTGCGCAGCCTTGGCGTACTAATCGATGGGGAATTGAGTTTCAGAAACCAAATTTCATCTGTAGTTAAATCTTCCTACTTTCATCTAAAGAACATTGCAAAGATTAAACATCTGATTCCCCCAGAGGATCTTCCAACCCTAGTCCACGCCTTCATCACATCACGGCTGGACTACTGCAATGCCCTTTATGCTGGCCTCCCCAAAAAGGACCTGTGCCGCCTGCAATTAGTGCAGAATGCTGCTGCCAGATTGCTAACAAACCAGCCTCGCCACTGGCACATTACACCGATCCTTCGCTCACTGCACTGGCTACCCGTAGAATGGAGAATACTCTTCAAGATTGGACTGCTGACATTTAAATCCCTGCACAATCTGGGCCCTGGATACATGAAGGACCTGCTGAAGCTGCACCACACCTCTCACAACCTCAGATCAGCAAGTTCTATAAACTTGGTCACTCCCAGAGTTCACCTCAAAAAATCTGGAGAAAGAGCCTTCTGTCATGCTGCCCCTACTCTTTGGAACTCCCTGCCACACCCCGTAAAGACAGCACCATCCCTGGAGCTATTCAAATCCAGACTGAAAAGCCACCTGTTTACCCTGGCATTTCCAGACTTATAAAATTCTTCCTCTGTACCATGATGGTCGGAGCCATGCTTATGCGCTTTGAGTCCCACGGGAGAAAAGCGCTTTACAAATGTTATTTGTTGTGGTTGTTGATGTAGTCTTTAAGCTCCCTTTATTAGGCATGATGTAAGGCATACTACAGAGCACAAAATTAAGAACAGTGGGCGCTGTTATGCCTGTTCATATTTTTTCACATGCTGCCAACCTTGTCATATGAGCGAGGAACCCTCCTACCCACTAGAAACAAAATACATAAAATACGTTAAAACAAGTTATGCTGGATGTTTGTTTTAAAGGTAAAATATCCAAGTTTATTGGGTGAAAACAAAATAATGCAGTACAATACTGATACTCGCTCTCACACTCTCATATAGCCATATGTGGCTCTTTTGATGGCTACATCTGGCTCACATACAAATCAGTAGGTTTTGAGTCACTAAGCTACATTGCTCAAGCAGCGCAGCTGAGTGTGGCAGCGCAAATAACATTTTCAAAGTAGGCACCCTACTGCTGTAGCATGCACTACTAACTTACTCGCACTCCCCCTGAATGAACGCCTGTTCCAATTGTCCCACCCTGGATCCTGTCAGGTCCAGTGACTTTGTAGGACGAGATCCCAGCACTTTGACTGGCCGAATAGGCTGTCTGTCACTTGACAAGCAGCCTATTGGGCCAAAGTGCGGGGATCTCGTCCTACAAAGGGAATCAACCCCCAAGTCAGCTAGCTAATTGTACAAGCTGTTAGTCAGTATTTCTCCTGTCTGGCCCTCTGCGAAATTACTGATGTTGTTGAAACCCTAGAGAAGCTGAAGACGTGTTTTACACTTCTGCTGTCCGGAGGATCAACTGTATACACATCACCATAGCAACAGGAACGTGAGCCCTACTGTCCCAGTTTGAAACATACTGTATTGTATGGCTCTCACGGAATTTAATTTAAAAATATGTGGCGTTTATGGCTCTCTCAGCCAAAAAGGTTCCTGACCCCTGAATAAGAGCCTCCTGGTGTCCCCCCTAAAAGGAAAAAAACGTGTGTATGTATGTATATATATATATATATATATATATATACATATATATATATATATATATATATATATATATATATATATATATATATATATATATATATATGTATGTATGTATGTATATGTATGTATATGTATGTATGTATGTATGTATGTATGTATGTATATGTATATATGTATGTATGTATGTATGTATGTATGTATGTATGTATGTATATGTATATATATATATATATATATATATATATATATATATATATATATATATATACATATACATATATATATATACATATATACATATATATATATATATATATATATATATATACATATATATATCATAAGAATACACAGTATATATGTGTAAAAAGCACTATAGCGAAAACTTAACGGCTGAGTATTATGGGGTCTTGCGGTACAGTTATCCACAAAGTTCATGTATATTTCAGTACCCCAGTGGTTAATAGTCAAGCACAAAATCCAGTACTTTCATGGCACTTAGTAACAAATAGAATCCACATGCAGCTGAAAACCCCCCGTGGGTTAGCGGGGTACGCCCTCTGTAATCCAATTGGACCACTAGAGTCCTGGGCGGTGACTCTGTGTGTGGCGGCAGTGCTCCTGCATAAGTGGGTCACACACTTGGATTCAGCATGCAGCTAGTCTTAACATTTTTGTCAGAAAGATCTGATTGGCATGCTTGGTAAAGTTCTATGGCTAAAGGTATTAATAGGCAATGGATCAGCAGGACAGCCAGGCAACTGGTATTGTTTTAAAAGGGAATAAATATGGCAGCCTCCATATCCCTCTCACTTCAGGTATCATTTCCCATGATGCATCTCTCCCGATCCCCATCGGGCGACATCCAATCTGCTACTCTGGATTGGTAGAGACAGCTCAGGTTGGGTGTGGTTCAATTAAGGCCTGTGCCTTAATTGAACCACACCCAACCTGAGCTGTCTCTACCAATCCAGAGTAGCAGATTGGTTGGCAGATGTGACTGAAAGAGAAATGAGTCATAATCCTTAGGAGCCTTTATAACCAGGGTGCCTGTGCGCTAGATATAGGGGGAATTATGAGACAATACAACACTTGCCTGTTTTACAAATAGGCCTTAAAGTAATCCATGTCTGTTAATAGAAGGCATCCTCTGCAGATGGTGTAACGTTCAAGCATTTACATGTCAGTGAAACAAGCTATTGTGTTGTGTTACGTAAGTTTTAAAAGCTACAGTGCCTTCTTTCTTACAAATGCCCAGAGCTTAATCAGCATTAAAAGCATACAAAGAAAAATGAAACTTCTGAACGCAGCAAAGCTAGTAACCATACTGAAAACCCCCTGCTGTAATTATCTCTTATTATTTACCAGATGCATTTCCATAGGCAGCTTTACTAATATCCCTTATCCAAAAAACAGGAACTCTGCTCAGTAATCCAGCCTACAGCAACATCCCAAATAGCTCCCAGCAAATACTCATCAATCATACTTCAAGGTTCTAAGGCCTAGTGCACACCGGAGCGTTTCCGCTGCGGTTTGCGTTCTGCTTGCGGGTGCGGATCCGCTAGGGTAATGTATTTCAATGGGCTGGTGCACACCAGAGCGGGAGGCGTTTTGCAGAAACGCATACTCCCGGGCTGCTGCAGATTTTGGATTGCGGATGCGTTTCTGCCTCAATGTTAAGTATAGGAAAAACGCAAACCGCTCTGAAAAACGGCACTTCAGAGCGGTTTGCCAGGCGTTTTTTGTTACAGTAGCTGTTCAGTAACAGCTTTACTGTAACAATACATGAAATCTACTACACCAAAACCGCTACACAAAACCGCAAAACGCTAGCTGAAACGCTGCAGAAAAATAAGAAAAAGCGTTTCAAAATCTGCTAGCATTTTGCGGATCTGCTAGCGGTTTTTGGTGTGCACCAGGCCTCTGTGTCCTAAACAAGTATTGATCTGCACCAAAAACACTAAACCGTGTGGTAAACACTACTTTGCTCCCAAAAGATGAGGCCAATAAACATAGCATCACCATATTACGTAAAGTCATAGTATATGACTATACTTTATACAGTGAAGCTTTGTTTATTGACCTCATCTTTTTGGAGCAAACTAGGGTCTAAGTGCACCCTCATCAGTGCAACTGATGAAAGGCAAAAGGTGACCGACAGTGAGCATATGATGGTTCCTGGAGAGGCAATACTAATGAGTGGAAAAACGTTTATACTCGTTTTGTAATAAAAAATTGAATTGTTGCAATTCATTTCATTACTGAAAATATTACTGAAAAAGTGGGTCTTTAAGGATGTTTCTTGTTACCCGCCAACGAGAGCACAACAGGGGCACACGTGCGGCACCGCTACACAAGCACAATAGTGCATGACTGACGGTGACTTGCTAAATTACTGGAGCTCACCAGGGGACAATGGGGCTACCCAGGAGGACGGCAATGCAGCCCTTGGCCGACATGGGGCTGAAGGAAGCCCAAGGTAAGTATACATATTGTTGCTAATGTCTCAGGTTTCCTTAAAGTGTACCTGAGGCAAACTCCAGGTTAAAAAATAGATACTTACCTAAGAAGAAGGAAGCTTTTGGATCCTGTAAAGGCTTCCCAGGCTACTCTCCGGATCACTGTTTGCTCTCGCTGACCCCATAAGAAATCTGACAAAAGCTTGTTGGATTTGTGATTATAACTATGCGCCTCCTCATGCACAAGAGGCCATACTACACTTGTGTTACTTCAGCCATGCCTGCGCAGTAAGCCAGAGCAACTTATGCACATTTGCAATGCAGCTGCACTCGTACGTGAAGAACAGCAAGACCCAGATCTGCTAGAGATAGTCCCTGCAAGCGGCAGTAGGGGAGAGAAGGACACGGGAAGCCTCTGGAGGATCCAGAGTATTGCCTCTTCTTTTCTGTTTTTTGAACCTAGAGTTTTGTTTAAAAGTCTCCAAACCACCCATGCTGGGATTTAGGTAGCTGCCACTATCGACACCGTCAATAATGCAGGCTGCAACTTTGAAGGGAAAAAAAAGTCATAATTTTTGAAAAGTGTCAATATAGAAATGTACATGACAAAGCATGCAAAACGTAGCATAGCTAACCCCCAGCAAAAGCCCCTACAGTGACCCCCCCAACAATAATCCCCCCCTCCCCCATAGTGATAAACACATAATCATTACAATGCATAGTTTCACATTGGCTTGTAATTTTGTGAAGTATTAATCTGAGTGTAAACGGTTTTTTATCGTGCCCATTGACTTCGATGAATTTCATGAAAATGAATTTTTGCGTGCATGCATACATTTTCACACATACACTCAGCTATGCAAAAATGTGTTTTCTCATTCCCATTGACTTTAATTTTTGCATGAGAAATCATGCTCTGGCTGACCATAGAATTTATACCAGTAAAGCAGACAGAACATCCTCACTCTTCTTGGCCATAATACCTACTCAAAGTCAATTGGAAAACCAAGTCCCTTAAAACATTTCCAAAGGTACCTTATGAAACCTCCATAAGCAATGTTAAAATGACTAAAGCAAAATCAAAATAAAGTATAGAGCATTTTCTTGTGTTTTCAAGAAAATACTAAAAATAATTTTGATAGCACTTTTGCAATTTTGAGGTACTCTTTCAACTGTAAAATGATTAAAAGTTATTTTTAAGAAAATATGAAAATTATCTCCTAGAAGATAACACACCCTAACCTGCCCCTTGCGGGCACCTGATCACCCGCCCACACCCTCAGATCGCCCGCAGACCCACCCTCAGATCACCTCCCAAGTGCATTGTTTACATCTGTTTTCCCCTCTAATCACCCACTGATCACCCATCAATCACCCCCGTCACTGCTACCCATCAGATCAGACCCTAATGTGCCCCTTGCGGGCACCCAATCACCCGCCCACACCCTCAGATTGCCCTCAGACCCCCCCTAATCACCTCCCCAGTGCATTGATTGCATCTATTCTCCCCTCTAATCAGATCCTGATCACCTATCAATCACCCCGTCACCCCCTGTCACCACCTGTCACTGCTACTCATCAGATCAGACCCTAATCTGCCCCTTGCGGGGACCCAAACACCCGCCCGCACCCTCAGATCGCCCTCAGACCCCCCATGATCACCTTCCCAGTGCATTATTTACATCTGTTCTCCCCTCTAATCACACCCTGAGACACCCATCAATCACCTCCTGTCACCCCCTAGCACACCTACCCATCAGATCAGGCCCTAATTTGCCCCGTGTGGGCTCCTGATCACTCGGCCAAACCCTCAGATCCCCCTCAGACCCCCTTCCAATCACTTCCCCAGTGCATTCATTGCATCTATTCTCCCCTCTAATCACCCCCTGAGACACCCATCAATCACCTCCTGTCACCACCTGTCACCCCCTAGCACTCCTATCCATCAGATCAGGCCCTAATCTGCCCCCTGCGGGCTTCTGATCACCTGGCCAAACCTTCACCCGCCCTACCGCAGTGACAGAATTTTTTTTTGCTTATCACTGCTGGTCTCTACGACTTAATTGTGGCTGAGACCAACCATTATGCCACACAATACGCAACCGCCAATCCAAGAAGCTACCATGCCCAGCCTTTTCGGTGGAAACCACTCCAAGTTTCTGAATGTAACATTTTTTGGGGCCTTCTCCTTAACATGGGTCTAGTCAAAAAGAATGTATTGCGGTCTAATTGGTCTACACACCCAATACATCACATGCCCATGTTCTCTGCTGCCAAGTCCAGGTCACGATTTGAGAACATCCTGCGCTTCCTGCACTACAGTGCCAATACAACCTGTCATCTAAGAGGCCACCCTGCTTATGACCGTTTCCACACAATTCGGCCTCTCATAGACCACCTGTCATCAAAATTTGCAGATGCTTATACCCCTGAACAGTAATTTTGAGGCATTTGGTTTTCAGACTATTCCTCACGGTTTTGGGCCCCTAAAATGCCAGGGCAGTAAGTGACCCCATTTTAGAAGGGAGACACCCCAAAGTATTCCATTAGGTGAATGATGAGTTTATAGAAGATTTTATTTTTTGTCACAAGTTAGTGGAAAATGACACTTTGTGAAAAAAACAATACAAATCAATTTCTGCAAACTTGTGACAAAAAATAAAATCTTCTATTAACTCACCATACTACTAACGGAATACCTTGGGGTGTTGTCTTTTTAAAATGGGGTCACTTGTGGGGTTCCTAAACTGCCCTGGCATTTTTGGGGCCCTAAACTGTGAGGAGTAGTCTGGAAATCAAATGCCTCAAAATGACCTGTGAAATCCTAAAGCTACTCATAGGACTTTGGGCCCCTTAGCGCACCTAGGCTGCAAAAAAATGTCACACATGTGGTATCGCCGTACTCAGGAGAAGTAGTATAATGTGTTTTGGGGTGTATTTTTACACATACCCATGCTGGGTGGGAGAAATATCTCTGTAAATGACAATTTGTTTTTTTTTTACACACAATTGTCCATTTACAGAGATATTTCTCCCACCCAGCATGGGTATGTGTAAAAATACATCCCAAAACACATTATACTACTTCTCCGGAGTACGGTGATACCTCATATGTGACACATTTTTGCAGCCTAGGTGCGCTAAGGGGCCCAAAGTCCTATGAGTACCTTTAGGATTTCACAGGTCATTTTGAGGCATTTGGTTTCCAGACTACTCCTCACTGTTTAGGGCCCCTAAAATGCCAGGGTAGTATAGGAACCCCACAAGTGACCCCACTATCAAGACATGTAGCACAATACAGTAAAAATGTCTATAGAAATTTTACTTTATTTGAAAAATGTCAGCACAGAAAGTAAAAAAAATATCATTTTTTTGACAAAATTCATGTCTTTTTGATGAATATAATAAAAACTAAAAATCACAGCAGCAATCAAATAGTACCAAAAGAAAGCTGTATTAATGACAAGAAAAGGAGGTAAAATTCATTTAGATAGTAGGTTGTATGACCGAGCAATAATCCGTTAAAGCTGCAGTGGTCTGAATGGAAAAAAAGTGCCTGGTCCTTAAGGCGTTTTAAGACTGCAGTCCTTAAGTGGTTAAATCCCCAACAAGCGTGAAAATACTCATACTAATTTTGATAGTACCTTTTTATATACTTTCTGCTACTTTTTCAATTGTAAAGTGATGAAACTTATTTTAAAGGGAAAATGAAAAATTATCTCCTAAGAGAAAACTTAGGAGAAAAAGTGAATTGAATAAGGGCCATTTGTAATGTAAGGTATAATATTCCATGATTTCCTATCATGTTACTTTAATATTTACTTTTTGTTAGACAGTTAACTTGACTTTGCTGCTCAAGCTCAATTCATTTTCATATACTGTACCATATATTTGAAAAGTACAAGAGGAATGCAAAGCATGCACAGACACAAAATTGTACAGCGAATATTATTATAGACGTTCGTCATTAGCCAGACCATTCTCCAGTGTATACAATATACTGAGAGGTGAACCAAGGCCTCATCTGTTTATTATTTTTGGTGAGGCTTGAAAAAGTATTAATGACAAACCAACTCTTATTTCTTCCACCATTTCTGCCCAAGTCCAATATTTAAACAAGACTAGATTTACTAATAAACCTTTCTGGACCTTATTCAGTTTGACAGATTTACTGTGAGTGGCCAGAAGTTTCTCCTCTAAATGAACGAGAGTTGGAAGTTCATTGAACGAGTATCAAAGGTCTTTGCAGTGATATACAGCATCAAATGATAAAAACTGTGTTGTCTAAGTCTCCAGCAATACTTGCTATTTATGCCATCAGCAGAAAACAGCAAACAGAGACTTTGTTGTCTAAAGCAAAAGTGTTTGCATAGTTTCAATAAATGGAAATGTATTTTCTCTATTCTAGCTTAAATAGCTCTCATGTGCTCATTAAAGCACACCTGAAGTGAAAGGCATATGGAGGCAGGCATATTTAATGTCTCTAATACTCTTTGACATAGACTCTGAACAGGCATGCAGGTCAGGTGCTCTGACTGAAGTCTGACTAGATTATCTGCATAATTGTTTCAGGTGTGCATTTTAGACACTACTGCACCCAAAAGAGATCAGCAGGATAGCCAGGCTACTACTACTGTTTAAAAGGATACACATATGGCTGCCACAACATGCTTAGTCATAGGATTAAAATGCATATTAAGAATACAGGGCACAGATAAAAAGTGCAATACACATATCAACCAATAAAGACGTCTCTTGCACTGATCTATTCTTTGGAATGTGAAAATGAAACTTCTACATTCTCACACCAATAGGGTCTCCTCCAACCTCTAAGAGATAAGGGTTAATTGCACAATAGGGGTAAAGGGATGCCCAGATTTGGTTAAAACTACATTAAAATCTGTAAAAATGAAAAAGGTGAAGTGGCTTACCTCAATAACGACAGTCTCATAAGACAACAAAGTGTATTTTGCACAGGCAATGTGTTTCACGGGTCTGAGCCTGCTTTCTCAGGCCTAATTAGGTGCCTCATTACTATCCAGCTACTGCTATTTGGCACTTGTATTGGCCCGAGGAAGCGGCTCAGACCTATGAAACGCGTTGCCTGTGCAAATAAACTTTGTTGTCTTATGAAATTGTCATTATTGAGGTAAGCCACCTCACCTTTTTAGTTTTTACAGGATTTTAACCAAATCTTGGTGCCTTTTTATCCCTACTGTGCATTGCTGTTCACTTCATTCTAGTAATGTTCTCTATACTACGGATAGATATTTCTTTTTAATGCCACCCCACTATTATTTTAAGGAAGGCCTTTACAATATCAATGCTGTCCAGTTCAATCAATGGACAACTGTTAACTCTTAATGTATAAACTGGTCAAGAAAACTATTCATTAAGTTTTAAAACTTACAGAAGTGATATATTTAATTTAGCAGTGATCATTAATAAACTGTTATCTCTGTGGGGAAAATGACACAGACATGTTACTGTGCTTGAAGATGGAAGAGACTAGACACATACATCACTAATAAACTGTGTTCATGAATCTAAATGTGGAAACATATTTGTGAATTCATCACCTGACAAGATATAGAACAGATTTTTATAAAGGTCTTTGCAGCTAATTGTACACATTGCAAATTCCAGGAATACGTTTTCACATCCTATCATATCCTATTCATTTTTATGTCTTCAATTTCACTGCTCAAATAAAATATTCATAAGAAAATTGCCAGAAAAGTAACTTAAATATTTGGAGCCCTATAGCTTCACATGGAGTGCCAAAGAAAACATAGAGAACATGGCAAAGGTTCAGTCACGTGTTGCTACAACATGGTGGCATATTTATTGCCGAGCAGCGCTGGTACTGGTGCTCTGTGCGGCACTTTGGACTTAAAATGTGATTCATTTAGAGGAGGAAATCGCAGCCAGAGAAGTTACTTATAGGAAAAGTGATAAAATTGACATGTGTCTTTAAAATATATTACATTTATTAAAATATATTAAAACATGTGGGTTACAAAATGTTGCATTGCGTTATGATGAACATCCACAACCATATTTTAGCGGAATTGGAATGCATATGATGTTTCTATGGAACACTTTGGCCTGAAGCATGTGTGATCCCTGCGCACTGTGAACAATCCCTAACAAAGCATCATTCAGGTATGCCGTTCCATTATCTGATATGGCACCACTAGTAACAGGGTGATATGTAATCCATCGCTAGTTGTGTTAGTGAGTAGTTCTGTCAAACAGGAAAACATATTTAACTGCTTTACCATTAAAAACTGACATGAGGGCTCAATTACACGCTTAACATTGCCAGCAGTGTATAGAGCTTGGCAACTCTCCTCAAACCACAGGTATTGTAATGTTTTATTTTCTTCTTGAAATACATTGAAATCTTCATGGTTCTTCATTTGTCTATACAAACAGAGCAATGGTAAGCCATGGCAGAACATTCACATATTCCAATGCCAGGGTTTATTTGAATTTCCTACCCCCGCTGACATAACCTAGATGTAACACCATGGGGCATCATCTTGCCTATAAATATAGCTTGGCCATCAGAATTACATGTATTAACCACTGAACCATGAAGAAGGAGGTTGCTGGCCGCGTCTATTCAATCAACACAGTGGAAGACTTCAAGCAGGCAGGCAAGACGAATCAAGCTACAAGCACAATAATACATTTCTTAAAGTGACATAGAAGAATATTTCTACCAACAGATCAGAAGAGTTCTATATCCACATAGGCAGTAGATCAAGATCAGGATCCCGGAGGAAAACCAAGAAGTCGTCTATCAACATTAAGAAGCAGTATAAGATTAGAAACCCTGTGTGGTTGCAATCCAGCTATATTCCAGCAAATCCAGCAAATATTTAGGTCTCTATCTAAAGCTGGGCTTCGAAAACATGAGAAAATACACACTTTTCTATAATGGAATTGTGCAGGTAGGATTTGCCTACAAAGACTGTCTATGTAACGATTGGTGTCAGCAACACAGATTTTTTCTGATTATTGGTGATCTGCAGTATCACCAATAATACAGATGCTATACCTGATTATGTGGTGATCTGCAGAATCACCAATAATACTTGTATAGCTAGACACAGGACACTCAATGTGGTATTGTGTTTGGTGCAACAGTAATAGGAGAAGTTATCTCCCGAGAAACGGGAGATACAGACACTACTGCAGCCAAGAATTCCCTGAGGAGCAGGGAATTCAGATTGAACTGCAGCCAGTGGACACCTGAGGAGCAGGGACCACTGACTGGGCTGCAAGAGTGATAACTGGTGAAATGAGAGATTATGATTGTACTGCAGCCAAGGATTCCCTGAGGAGCAGGGAATCAGACTGTACTGCAGTCAAGGATTCCCTGAGGAGCAGGGAATCAGACTGTACTGCAGCCAGTGACCCCTGAGGGGCAGGGACCACTGACTGTGCTGCAAGATGATCTCCTGAGGAGCAGGTGACCATAAGACTGAGCTTGCAGCTAATGAACACCTGAGGAGCAAGTGTCACAGACAGTACAGTAAGGGTGATCAGCTAAGGGTTAGGTGACAGCCAGAAAGGTCAGACAAGCAAGGTCAGCAACATACGGACAGATAAAGTACAGAGACGGAAGACTGATTCGGTATCCAGGTACAGGCAGTGTCGGCAACAGTTTATCAGATAGGCGGAAGTACCGAATCAGTAAGCAGGAGAGTGGTCAGGAAAGCCAGAGATCATAACAGGTAAACAGTAATATATAACAATCCTAGTCTAGGTGTGGAGTCCTTGGTTCCAACACCTGGGAACTAGACTAACAGATGAACAGTAATGATATCCTAGTAGGTGTGGAGTCCTTGGTTCCAACACCTGGGAACTAGACTAACAGGTGAACAGTAGTATCTCCTAGTCTAGGTGCGGAGCCCTTGGTTTCAACACCTGGGAACTAGACTAACAGATGGTACACAAGTCTACAATACAATAATGCTTTAAGGCTTTAAACGGAATCTGACTAAGTGTGATTTCCCAGCTCCGGCTGGTTCTAACACAGTGTAAGATCTGACTAGGGTCTGAGTGCTCACACGTAAGCATTCGCAACAGCACACAACTTGCAACTGACAGGCAAGTCCTATAAATACTCAGAGCGCTCCACAGTGCCGCCCCAGTCACTCAGCCATTCCGGAGCATAGCTGGAGTCAGCTGATCAGCTTGATCAGCTGACTCCCCTTCTACTAGCATAAAGGTCCTGTCGCCTGGCGCGCGCGCGTGTAGCTCTTAATCTGTGTGCACTAGAAGGACCAGGCGAACCAGCAGCATGTTGCTGCGTGGCAGAAGCCGCCGGCTGGAACGCGGAGATAGCCGCCATGCTGCTTGCCCACGCGGCGGCATCTCCGCTATTCATTACAGTATACTATTGTTTTCTGTAATTCTGCAGTTAGCCCAATATGGACCTTATCTGCAAGGCATTTGTATATTGTGCCCTAGTTTTCTAACATTTCCTCCTATGACCCAAAACTATGCCGATAGGTTAACTGGCACCCAAAAAATTTATTACAGATCATACAAGGTAGCTGCTCTGATACAACTGCTGTACCTAAACCCTTGGCCAGGCAGTGTGTTCTGCTCCGGGGGACTCAAGAGCAGCACAACGCTGCAGGAATTGCCTTTGAAGCTCCCTCAGACAATAACACTCATTGTGGGATATGGATCTGAATGGTTGGATCACTAGAGGCGAGCAGCGACATTGGGGGATATCCTTCCACAATTTTAATTGCTGAATGAAACATGGCATATTTGTGTTGGCCGGGATAATCTGAAGTATGTACTGTATGTAGTTACATACCTCCCAACTTTTTGAGATGAGAAAGAGGGACACTTAAGCCACGCCCCTGCCACACCCCTGATCAGCCCCCGCCATGCTCCTAGTCACGCATACCATAAAGATGTCATAAGAAAAAAAATGTTCTTTTATAATTCAAACCACACTGGTCCTTTTAATCCTGGTTCATTTTCCTTCATAGTAACATTTTAAAATTAGTAATATATCAATTTAAAGGATGGGAATAAAGTTTAGAGTTAATCAAACACATTTTATAGTAGATAAATACATACATTTACATAGAAAGAGGGACAAAGTCCTGAAAGAGGAACAATTGAGGGGGAAAGAGGGACAGAGGGACAGGGATCCCAAAGAGGGACAGTTGGGAGCAATGTAGTTAGTCCTCTGTACTGATACAGTTCACAGGGTTCAGGAAATGACTGTACAGCTCAGAACTCATGTGATTCTTGCTTCAGGGACTATTAAAATAACACTTACAGTTTTAATTTTACTCTTACATAATCAGTCTTTGAAAGCATATTAGAAGCATTATTGTGCATACGCAGCTTGTCATCTTCCTCCTGAAAACAGGTACATTTCAGTCAGATCACATTTCAAATTAACACGTAAAAAACAAGCTATTTTTATTGATCGCCATACAAACATAGAAGCCATTGATGTCTAGCAAGTGTTATTGCCTTTTAAAAGGGCACAATAACATTAAATATTAAAGCAATGTGCACCGAGCACTTTTTCTTGCTGTGGTGTACAATTAACAAAGCATTTTTCTCTGCTTGGAGAGATGGTGCCCTTGGCATGTTGTAAAACATCCTGATATGCAGATATTCATTTTCTGAGTCCTTGCAGGAAACACAATGAGGTTTGCTTTCATAACTGCGCTTCACCTTTGTCTCTAGGAAACTGTCCAGAGAAGCCACTAAAACAATTCACCAAGCACAAAGCCTGGAATCGGAAAAAATACAGCCTCGGCCCTTTACTGCCCAAAGACCCAGCGAAACATGATGGAAGTCATCCTGCAGTGGCTTACTGTGTTAGTAATGGTTGCACATTAGCCAGCCTTACTATCTCATTAGCAGAGATGGCCAATGAGTTACAAATAACTCTGGCTTTAGTGCAGATTTCTTGCAAATTGTATGCACTTACCATCAATATTGGTTGGTCCAGGTAAGGCCACGTTCACAGTGGCCACTACATTGCGTTCCCCATGATAGCAGGAATGCAAAGCAATGGATCAGGAAACCAGGCCACACACATTATGTTCAATTTGCATTGGGTACAGTGAAGCATACAGTCAATGAAAAGTATGCTTCACTTGTACTGTTAACCCTCGCATTTAGCAGTGCTGCAACATGCTATACCGCAACATTCCCGCTGCACAGTGAACGACACATAAGTAGTGCATTGCAGTGTGGCAAACCACATTATATAGCTGCCATTACAACGCGCCGCAACGCACCATTGTGAATGTGGCCTAAAAGCAACATACAATTTGCAACACAAGCTGGAATTCTTAGCATCTCATTTGTCATTGCCCATCTCTACTCATCAGCACTGGCTGCTGCCACACAAGAGACACTGCTGAGCAACAGGATCGCCAGTGGAAAATCGCACTATTAGGCTGTTTTCACGATGACAATATAATTGCATAGCAAAGGCAATTTGCGTGTGGTCCGGTATTAGTCATGCAGAGAATCTGAAGACATAACAACAAAAGTTGTTTAGGTGATACATTTTATGACTAACTGTACAAAAATCTTGTACAGTTAAGTCATTGAAAGTATCACCTAAACAACTTTTGTTGTTATGTCTTAGCAAACACAATGCGATTATAATGTAATGGGACATTCACATTGGTGTGTAGCAATGCTGGCCACGGCTCCTGCTCCGGCAGCTTGTTTCAACTACATGCATTAATTCACGCTTCACAGGGAAGGTTCTTCTTGCATGTGTCCTTTTTTTTAAATACATTTTTATATCTCACCATGGTGGCACGTTATGTGTCTTTTATGCTTTTACACAAAAAGTGTATATAAAAATGTATGATGCATCCACCCAGGTGGAATTCAATTAGTCAATTTCCAAGATGCACAAATTTGCATATGGCATTTATGGTATTTGCATCTCACTGACCATCGCTAATAGCTACACTATTCTGTGTTGTATGCTTTCCAGAAAAATCCCTCGTTGAACTACTTGTCTGAGAATTGTTTTACTTACCGTACTTGGTTCTAAGAAGTTATAAAGCTTTTTTTCACCCAAGAGGCTGAAGGCAGTGAATTTACCGCCTGTCAGCTGCTCCCTGGCACCGCTCAGTATGGACAATGGAGAGGGGGCCACCACACTGTGTCACATATGAGTCTGGCCGAGGCGCACCTCAAGTAACGGACACAGCCTCGGAAGAGCAGTTGTCAGGCGTGCTACTGTGCCCCGCACCCACCACCTCACCATCCATTCTGGTATGTCTATTCCTATATTTGAATGTACTACCTAGAAGGATTGTTCATGGACATAACTTATCATTAAAGTACACAATTTTTACCATTTAAACAGCAGTGCTAGGCTATTTTTCACTCTTCACTTGTTCTACAACTTATGGAGTCATTCTGGAAGAAAGTGCTGTATGCTATGCTGTCTGGGCTGTGACCTCTTTCCTCCTTTTAGAAAACTTAGAATCTTTTTATCCATTTCCCTACTTTAGACCATATCATGCTCAGAATATGATACATCTGTTTGCACAGATAACACTGATGCGCTGGCATATGCACTCTGCAGCAGTCATATCAGCTGCTTTAACTAAGTGATACCAAAACTGCTCATCACAGTAAAGACACCATGCAGAGACAGCTTATGAAACACCCTCTAAATATGTCATGTATACATATATAACCCTGGAACACATCTATATGGCCAAGTTCACACTACGTCCAATTCCATGCATTCTACCGCAGTGGAAAACTGACATGCAGAAAGTGCTGAAGGCAGTTAGTAGTTTGCGCTGCGTGGTGGTGGTTAGGCATCGCCTGGGGATGGGTTAGGGTTAAACATCGGCAGGGGGTTTGGTTAGAGTTAGGCACTGGCAAGAGGGTCATTAGGATTAGGCATCAATAGGGGGTTGGTTAGGGTTAGGCATTGGCAGGGGGGTTGGTAAGACTTAGGCATGGGCTGGGGGGGTTGTTAGGGTTAGGAATCAGCAGGGGGGTCGTTTAGGGTCAGGCATCGGTAGAGGGAGGGTTCTTTGTGAGAATAGGGTTAGGTTTAGTTACCAATATTTTACTATTCGAAGTAGCACTGAACAATAGTAGAACATTGGTAATTTTACTGATATTCTTCTAGCAGATATCTCAGGCACCCAAATTTCCATGCATGTATTGTGTGGCATGTATCATGATTTGCACTAGCAATACATTGACCATAAAACATTTTGCCATTAACAATTTCTTATTATCGGGGATGCTGAGTTTGTATTCTCTTCCTGGGAGAATGGCAGATGTATCAGGGACAGGGTTA
This sequence comes from Hyperolius riggenbachi, assembly GCF_040937935.1. NCBI lineage: Eukaryota > Metazoa > Chordata > Amphibia > Anura > Hyperoliidae > Hyperolius > Hyperolius riggenbachi. The sequence continues at coordinate 306,612,003 of NC_090650.1, read as the reverse complement.
GACTGACCAGCAGTCTGGAAACTGCAGTGAAAAATGGTGTCTTATTGCGATCAGGACAAGGTGAGATGATGAGGGGAAATTTACTATAAAACCTATCAATAAATGGGAGCCACAATCAGGCTCGGTTCACACTGCATGGATCGAAAAATGATTTGTTTTCAGTTTCAAGCAGGCTGGGTCTCCACCTGGATTTTGCGGTTATAGCTTAATTTATTAGTGGTGCCATAGTCATAAACAGCACAACGTTTCGGCAACATTTCAGTGCCGAAATGTTGTGCTGTTTGTGGCTATGGTACTACTAATAAATTAAGCTATAACTGCAAAATCCAGGTGGAGAACCTGCCTGCTTATTCTTCACGATTGATTTTGCACCTGTGTGGGATCCAGGTGTTTGCTGGTTGACTCCATGGTGTTTCCGTTATGTTGTCCATCCTCACCCGTTCGGTATACTTGTAAGCGATCTGTTTGTTTCAGAATTATCGCAGACTCTCTATACTTGCATTCCATTTGCCAGAACGGACCAAACAGATCTGTTATGAACGGACTGACATGAACAGATCCTATTGCTTTGCATAGGATCCGTTGACATCCATTGAGATCCATTCTGTTTAGTTCCAATAAATAGAACGTTTTTTAGTGCCATTTGAACCCAGCCTCAAGGCTTAAAGGGGAACTGAAGAGAGAGGTATATGGAGGCTGTCATGTTTATTTCCTTTTAATCAATACCAGTTGCCTGGCAGCCCTGCTGGTCTATTTCTCTGCAGTAGTATCTGATTAAAACCAGAAACAAGCACGGAGCTAGTCTTGTCAGATCAGACTTATAAGTCTGAACCACTGAAACACCTGATCTGCTGCATGCTTGTTCAGGGGCTATGGCTAACAGTATTAGAGGCAGAGGATCAGCAGGGCTGCCAGGCAAATGGTATTGTCTAAAAGGAAATAAACATGACAGCCTCCATATACCTCTCTCTTCAGTTCCCCTTTAAGTAACAAAATGTATCAGAAAGCTCCAAAATGTTTTTACATACAGTGCAGTTTAGGTTTTTACCAACTTCAAAATCATATTCATAACCTCAATAAAGTAACAAGTCATTCATTTTGCACGTAATAGAAAATATTAACAGTCTCATAATCTGGAAAAGTAAAAAAAAAATCTGATCAAAAGTGGAAAGTATTCTGCAAGAAACACGCAAGGTATGTTCATGTACAATATATGATGATGTCAAATTTCTGTTTTGGAGGAAATTCTAGTCATAAGAAAATAGTCAAATGTCTCTCTTTCCCAGTCAAACAAAAAGACTCCTGAAAACTCTGAGGTGCGTCATCGATGAATAGATCCTTGTGACTGTACATGCCTTCCTCCGACCGGTGCTGAAATATTTCACTACTGAGGTCTTTGATCCCGCGTGTCTCTTAGGTGGCCTGTTATTGCGTGTGCCGTTCACACACTCCCTCCACAACAGACACTATCTGGCCACAGTTTCTACAATCAGAGCAAGTGAACATGATCTGACTTAGCATAGCAGATATTCATGAACCAGAACACTAAACATTTCTGACAGGTGGAGAAAAATATGATGTGACATACTTCTGTACTTAATTTACTTTTCAAAAAAACCCAAAAAAACAGGAGCCTCCAACAAGGGCACGTTTACAGATGTTTGCGCTTGCAGAATGCATGCATAAGTTTCTTTTCAAGAGTCAATATAACATGTTTATTATATAACATCACACTACATATTTCAGTGCTGCACACATTTTATTCTTACCTAATTTTATTATAAAATTATCTTTCCATCTAAGTTAACTAAACTGGCAAAGCCCTAAACTGCAGTGCTTTGCAAGTCCAGTATTGAATCTTTATTATTTGGAGTATGGACTGTCTAGAAATAACACAGCTGCTTTCCTTGCATTGAAGGGCATCCACAGCTATGATTTTTAGGCAATTCCTGTAAGAGTTGGTCCAGGGATTTATCTAACTGCCATCTGGAGTCAGGAAGGAGTTTTTCCCTTTAAAGGCGAATTGTCCCAAGCCTTGTAAGCTCTCTCTCTTCTCCCTGTATCAACTACGCACGACAGACCTGTGACCACATTGTTCTACTCTTCACCCCGCTGCCACCACAAGCCACTCTGTCAGTCAACACTGTCTCTCTTCCCCCCACCGCAACAACAGATGCATCCCTAGCCTGTAGGCTAAAAATGCAACTCTACAGCAAATGAGCTTGTCGAATAGCTTGCACAATAAAACATTAGTAATATCGAACAGCTTAAAGAATACAGCTGGATGTCATGAAAAGTAATTAGAAGTCAAAACACTTATATCTGGCTGAGGAAACATGGCTGATTACATTTTAGAGGTGACAAGCTGAAAATAGCAAATTTTACATCAGAATGTGTGGCTGCTGTTTTGAATGCAGTCTTTCTAAATGCAACCCTTAAACTGAATAGAAAAATATGAGACTCAGTTCTATGTTACTAATCCTCTATTTACATTAGTACTACACATATATTTCATTGTCTCATAACTTTATTTTCAGTTCAGGTTAATTTTATATAGTATTATCTCAAAACAGATTGAAATTGGAATTGTGGTTTTCGTATCCAGTATGTATTGCAAAAGTAGTCCATCTTTTCAGGATAATAGATGGATCCATGCAAATCATTCATGTGTGCCCTTAAAGCTAATGGGCAAAAAAATAAAAAAAATAAACCAGGTACTTACCTAAGGAGAGGGAAGGCTCTGGGTCCTAAAGAGCCTTCCCTCTTCTCTCCGATGCACTCATTGCAGCGCTGGCTCCCCGTTTAAATCCCCCGCCGCGAGGGACTTCGGAAGTCTTCGAGAACTGAGTCCTCCCAAAGACAGATGGCTCCATACTGTGTGCGTGCAAGCTGTGTGCCTGCACAGTATGGAATGGCCCGTCTTGCTCCCAAAGACTACCGATTTAGTCAAATACTGCTACGGGGAGCCAGCGCTGGAACAGGCACCGAGAAAGGAGAGAGAAGGTTCTATAGTAACCAGAGCCTTCCCTCTCCCTAGGTAAGTATCTGGCTTTTTTTTAAAAGGTTCCCATTGACTTTAAAGAGGAACTCCAGAGAAAATAATGTAATAAAAAAAAGTTCTTCATTTTTACAATAAGTATGTATAAATGATTTAGTCAGTGTTTGCCCATTGTAAAATCTTTTAAATCCCTGATGTATATTCTGACATTTATTACATGGTGACATTTTTACTGCTGGCAAGTGATGTAGCTGCTGTATGCTGTTTTGGCAGTTGGAAACAGCTGTAAACAGCTATTTCCCACAAGGCAACAAGGTTTACAGACAGGAAACTGCCAGATGTACCTTGGTACTCAGAGCTTCTTGTGTGAGGGGTTTCACCACAATATCAGTCATACAGCGCCCCCTGATGGTCTGTTTGTGAAAATGAATAGATTTCTCATGTAAAAGGGGGTATCAGCTACTAATTGGGATTAAGTTCAATTCTTGGTCGGAGTTTCTCCTTAAAGGCCAAACGGGAATCTGGAACTACTGTTTACAGCACATTAGAAAGGGGTATTTACTCCCATAGAAATTCTCCAAATTAGTATTTAATTGAGAGACATGATCAAACCGATCAGGTGATTGATTTGTAAGCTTACGATTAGGTGGTTACATACAGTGACCATGTCTCACATGTTTTTGTTTTTAACCTATACAGGAGGAAGAAATGCGCCATGAGCCATAATCACCACTCAGAGACTTATAAATAAACCACCTGATTACAAGCTTCTCCGTAACTTCTCTATAAATAACATTTCTATAAAAAACGTTCTGCTCCAGAGCACACAAAGGGGCAGATTCACAAGATATTGTTAAAATGTACAAACACACAGCCTACACAAGGTGTACCAGCATTAACGCACACTCCATAATAAGCGTCCCACCATAAGTGCATTATATAAGTGATGTGTACCTTGAGTACATAACGGAAGCTGCGCTATTTGCGCAATACCTATAATGTAGTTTATGTAATCTCTGGTACACCTAAAATGTGCTCTGTGAGCAAAGGGGTTTTAGCAGTGTTTTATAAAGTGCCCCAAAGAGCCTAAAAGTGCAAAGTAGCGTCGTGGGGATGGAACTAATGACATTGGGTAACTAATTAGGTTAAGTCAATAACACTTTAAAAGCACATAGTTCCCGCATCTTGCTTCCTGTTAAAAAATATAAACAGACAAGGAACATAATGTTAATTGAGTATAAAATTGTATGTTATGGTGAAAGAACGAAAGTTTTACCTGGTTGGTTGTTCCATATCAGGCCTCACATGTGCTGTTAAACTGCACTATTCTACCCAGCATATTTCCTTAATATTTGTATGCTATATTGGAAACTCCCAATAAAATGTTATTTGAAGAACTAAAGGTTTTTTTTCGGATTGTTTAGGTAGACATAATTGAAATCCATTCTTCCAGTCAGGTGATTCATGAAATATAACTGTGGCCATGTCTAGGAAAATAAAGGAAGATTTGATAGCAGCCAGCAAGTAATAAAATGCAATGGGGATGATTCTACTTATCAACTGATCAGAATTTTTCAGCAATAAGAGATGTGGAAACCCCTCACTGACGTCAGCCTTGAAAAGTACCTTATTGGCCTCTAAGCCATGGAAATGTTAGACTCTTTATTCCACTGACTGCTTACTGAGCACCTACACGTTTATTTGCAGTGCAGGCGGGATTCTCCCAAAATCTATTCCTTACCTATTATGTGACCTGAGATAAATGAGGATCAGTGTTACACCTGGACCTTTTCTCTTCTAAACCTCATAAAATACATTAATCTGTTACTGAATTTGTTATTGGCAGTTTTATATCTCAGCAATGACACCTGCATTATGATAGTTCTGAAACTATAGAAGGAAGATATGTCAATATGCCAGTGAGTAATAAATAAAAAATGAATCTATAGTTGTATTTTCCTACCTGCAGGGAGTAATTTAATTTATGGGCTACCCCTGGTTTTAGTATATTGCCCCACCCAGTAGCCAGCACTTAGTAGCTGCTTTGTGCTCATACTCAGAATGAACATGCACTTCCTCTCCTATCAGGTTCAATGAAATACACCACCCTGAATACCGACTGATGTAGTTCCAGTAATCTCAAGTCACCTTATGCATCAATGGACCTGACAGCGACAGGTAGGAAGGTGGCTTTCTGGAGATACTACAGAAGGCCTACTTTAAGGGAGGGACAAATAGTAATGTCCCATGTATTCACTGATGTGAAAAAAAAAGTTAAAATGGACCTGAACTCTTGCACAGGACACAAGGAAAACAGAAATAAATGCACTGTAATTTTACACTGTTTAATTTAGGTGTTGTACAATAATTGATGTACCTTTCTTCAAGTAGAATTTTGTGTACACCCCCCCCCCCCCATGGCCATCATTCTAAATCCCCCCTCCCCCAAAGTATAACTATCATAGGGGCACTGTGCGACATCCTCCCCATCCACCCCCTGCGAATAGTAGCCATTTATACAAAAATTCATAACCCCCCCCCCCTTCGCCACGTACATGGTGGCCAGTAAATTGGCCCCCTTCCCCTCTTGCAGAGTAGTGTAGAGTAGCACAGAGAGTATTATTTAAATAGTATTACAGTAGTTAATAATAATACTAATATTATTACAGCACTCCCTGCACTACTCTGCTGGGTGGGAGGCAGGAGTAGCAGATCCCCATAGCTCATGCCCCCCCCCCCCCCCCCCGCAATTGTTAAGCCTCTTATTCGTAACATGGCAGATGGATTTACAGTCATTTTAGCGACAACCTGCATGTTGCAGCACTAGGAAATCTTAATCAGCCTGGAGTTTGTATGTTTTACCCATGCTTGCATAGGTTTCTTCCAGGCACTATCGTTTCTTTCCGCATCCCAATAATATACAGATAAGTCTTCCCCTGCCCCAATCCAGGGATTCACTGATGTAGGGACTAGATTGTGGGCTTTTTTGGGGTACAGTTATCATCATGACTATATAGTATATACTCTACGGTGCTGCTGAAGATGCCAACATTATACACATAGACAAACACAATAATTATGTAATTTGCTCCAAAGGTACAGTTACTTTTTAAGGCGGGATACCTAAAGTGCCAGAACAAATTTCTGTCACTCAGTTGGAAGATTAGGAAGTGTCACAGTTATTGACTATGTGTATGTCAAAGTTTTAGTCCTTTTCAGTAGAGGGGGTAAAGGCTAGGTTAAGAAGAAAAAAACCTTCAACTGTTAAGCATCAGGCAGGAAAAGGGTTATTTTACAGCATATTAAATGCAACTAGCATTTTTTTTTTACTAGACCAGCATTCGAAGGGTTACACACAGAGCTTGACAGTTCAGTGTAGTGAAATGTGGAGGCATCAGAACTTTAGATAATGTTATCTTGTGTTTACTTAAATGTATCAAGTGAGGAACGTGACACATTCTCTGACTGTGGAGAAGCAGCTCAACACAGACAGAGAGTCAAAGCATGTCTTGCCTTCACTACATAATTAATAATACCAGTTATTAATAAAATGCAAACTCAGCTCACAAAGCAAAAAACTGTACTTTTCGGAACCTATAATATCTAAATGAATAATAATACTTATTCACAAATGCAAATGTGATAACCGTATGGCATATAAAAGGTAGGAAAACATGTTTGTATTGAATATTATGTCAGGGTTTTAAACCGCTTTAAAAGGGGTGCAATGGAAATGGAGCAAAACTAAAGCAGTCGTACCTAGCAACTAGTCAGAATCCTTACTTCCCTTTTAAATTGGAACCTGAGTGGTTCTCTAAGCAACTGTTTGGCTGTTATAGATAGACAGACATAGATAGACAGATATTTCAGCACCTGTTAACCACCTTTTTTTAAAAAAAAAACACGCAGCTAGCACTTTGCTAGCTATGTGTTTAATTAGATCGCCGCTGATCCGCCGCTACGCGCCTCAAAAGAGGGCCCCCCCAGAACCTCAGCGGTAATTGGCCAGGCTGCCCTATGGGGTGGATCGGGACTCCCCATGACGTCATGACGTTGATGACGTTATTCCGATCATTGACACGGCGATGAAGGAAGCCCTAACAGGAAATCCCGTTCAGAGTGGGATTTCCTGTTGGGTATGATCACTGGCGGCGATCGGAGGGGTGGGCGGGATGGTGCAGAGAGGGGGAAACATGTAGCTAGCGCTAGGCTAGCTACATGATTAAAAAAACATAGGTTAGGGTGGTTAAATAACTAGCCTGTTTGTGTATAACACTTTAAAATAAATCTTCACTTTAAAATGAGTAATATCTGATGCACTGATCCTGTATATACCCCTTGTTGGCTTTCACTGACCACCCCATAGTCTTCACACAGGTACAGTTTCCCATAGATTTCATACACAAGAACTTGTATTAAGTAAGAGTATGAGAAGATGCAGATGCCAATATATGCGTTTAATAATAATTCCAAAATTTAAATAGCACTTTTCTCCTGTCGGACTCAAAGCGCTTGCGCGGCAGCCACTAGGACATAGGCAGTAGCAGTGTTAGGGAGTCTCGCCCAAGAACTCCTTACTGAATAGGTACTGGCTTACTGAAATAGGAAGAACTGAGATGTGAAGCCAGGTCTCCTATGTCAGAGGCAGAGCCCCTGCTGGTGAAAGTGCTTCAGGTTACCTTTAATGTAGATTTTATGCATGGTAGGTTAAATACAAACAACAGTTTGGATTTAATTTTTTATTTTATGTTTTTCTTTAAATCACTTTAGTCTCTGTATTTGTGTGCAACAAAGCAAGGAGTTTACTACTATTTCTACTGATTTTTCCTTATGGCATGATTTCATCTCATTCAATCTACGCTAGTTTTGCATGTAAACTGTTGCCTGAATTTCAGCAAAAGCTCGGTATACAGAGGCGCCAGAGTAGAGTAAAACGTTTTAAAAACCGTTTAAAAGCAGAGGGGGATGTTAGGGTGGACTTACCTCCCTCTTACAAAAAAGAAAACTCACTCGAGTCTCGATAAAACACAATTGACAAATAATTTATTCAACTCCACAAATGCAACGCGTTTCGCGGGCGTGACCCCGCTTCCTCAGGCAAAAATGGGAGCACAACTCAGTGGGTCAAGCAGTAGGTTTGAGCGCCTCAAACCTACTGCTTGACCCACTGAGTTGTGCTCCCATTTTTGCCTGAGGAAGCGGGGTCACGCCCGCGAAACGCGTTGCATTTGTGGAGTTGAATAAATTATTTGTCAATACTGTTTTATCGAGACTCGAGTGAGTTTTCTTTTTTGTAAGAGGGAGGTAAGTCCACCCTAACATCCCCCTCTGCTTTTAAACGGTTTTTAAAACGTTTTACTCTACTCTGGCGCCTATGTATACCGAGCTTTTGCTGATCTTCTAGTCCACCCTGGGTGGATGGGTGCATCCCCATCTACTATCTACAGAGAGCGACTTCTTAACCTGAGTGGGGTCAGGTCCTAATGCTCCCCACCTGCATTTAAAGTGGTTGCCTATGGGTAACCCGTGTTTGTGAGTATATACAAAATTGTATTAAACTCTTCATTTTACCTGACAATACTGCGATTCTCTTCTTGTTTTTAAGCATGCCTGAATTTCGCAGTTCATACCATGACAATGTTTTCCTATTATATGGTTACATGCTGCCTATCTATACAGCCCAGAGGTAACATTATCTGGACCGAAATGACCTTACAATATCTACAGCGCACAACAGGAGTATTGCGTGTTCTCAGCGTATGGCTCCTTGCAAATTATAACAAAAATCATCTTACAGACACAGAAAAACATTATTCATGTTAAGAGCAAATATTCTGAAGCCAGCCTATAATATCTCCACTCTGCGGAAAAAGCATCCAGCAGATCAATACAGTCACAATCACTGCCATTATGAAAACAGTAATGACTCAATAAGTACTCTAATGACTTGTTTAATAATAGGGGAGGGCTATAGCTCCAGAATGATGGGTATATGGCTGAGCCTGCTGGGGGATATTCTAAAGTATTTGGCCTGGTGCACACCAAAAACCACTAGCAGATCCGCAAAATGCTAGCAGATTTTGAAACGCTTTTTCTTATTTTTCTGTAGCGTTTCAGCTAGCATTTTGCGGTTTTGGGAAGCGTTTTTGGTGTAGTAGATTTCATGTATTGTTACAGTAAGGCTGGTTTCACAGTGGGACGTTACAGGCGCACGTTAGAGCAGCCTGTAACGCAGCCCACCGCACAGTAATGAAAAATCAATGGGGCTGTTCACAGTGCGGACGTTGCGTTACATTGTAACGCTGCGTCACAAGACAACGTACTGCATGCAGTACTTTGGACGCGGCTGAGCCGCGTTAGACTGCTTGCACATGCTCAGTAATGTTGGGGAGGAGCGGAGAACGGCCAGGCACATGGCTAATTAATATGCACTGCACGTTATGACGTGCAGTGTTTACTTCCTGGAGCAGCCGCTCTGTGCGGCGATTGGCCGGCGGGACCACGTGATGCCGCATGCGCACAAGAGTGCGCATCACGGCATCACTGACGCCAGAGTGAGCTGCACAACGCGGCTCACTCTGACGTCCAGATCCAGCACCACCAGGCGTTGAGTTAGGGGGACGTTATGCGACCTTAACGCCCCCTCTAACGCAACGTCCTGGTGTGAAATTAGCCTTAAGCTGTTACTGAACAGCTACTGTAACAAAAAACGCCTGGCAAACCGCTCTGAAGTGCCGTTTTTCAGAGCGGTTTGCGTTTTTCCTATACTTAACATTGAGGCAGAAACGCCTCCGCAATCCAAAATCTGCAGCAGCCCGGGAGTATGCGTTTCTGCAAAACGCCTCCCGCTCTGGTGTGCACCAGCCCATTGAAATACATTACCCAAGCGGATCCGCACCCGCAAGCGGATCGCAAACCGCAGCCGAAACGCTGTGGTGTGCACTAGGCCTTTAGGGCTGAAATCTATTTCTTTCAAGTATAAGTTAATATAAGGAAACGAGCTCTACCATCCACTTGCTGATAATAGTCACAGATTGCCCAGCAGGCTTGGCTCTGTAAAATTAACAAGCTGACACAGAATTGCATTCCAGCAGTTCTGGAGTCGTTTATGGCTTTCAGAGACAACAAAGGGGAAATTTTCATATTCAGCAGTGATGCACTGTGGGGCACCTCAGAGCTTACTCCAACCTGAATAATCCCAAATACTTTCTGTTTTAAGAAGACAAATTTCTGTTTTGCATTGCTGATAAATACTATCTTATTTAGTGTCAAAGATCAAATGTCATATAAAATATGAATAGCAAGGTATTTTGTGTATACTTAGTGTATATGTATTGCACAGTTAATTCATAAGACAACATCAAAAGGACCTAGCAGATTTAGAATAACAGGAATAATAAACATTCTGGGCCCGTTTCCACTATCGCGGTTTCCGCCGCGATTCCGCAGAGTTTCCCCGCACATGAATCGAACGGGGAAACTCTGCCATAGGGGATATCGGCGCCATGGCCGAATCGCTTGCGGGAGCGATTCGGACGAAACCCCCCGCAGAATTCGCGGCGGAGGCTGCGAATCCCATAGCCGTGCATGGCACGGCTCATGGGATTCGCCTGCGATCCCGCCCACCCGCTCAGTGCCGGCGTGCGTCTGCGAGACGCACGCCGCACTAGTGGAAACGAGCCCTCCGGGGTTGAAGAGGATAAAAAAATCTCAATTAGGGCTCAATTCCACTAGCAGCCTTTTCTAAGCGCTAGTGATTTGAAAAAGCTCTTGCTAATGCAATGCTATGGGAGATTTTTATAAAATCACATTGCTCAAGTGGGATCACACCCATAGCATTACATTAGCAAAAGCTTTTCAAATCACAAAGCACTCTGGAAAGCGCTCCTAGTGGGTTCCAGGCCTAAGTAACGTACTGCTAGTGGGTTCAAGGACTTGAAGATCATTTTAAGTGAAAGTTTACAGTAGGAATGATTACTGTACACACTGTACAATTACACACTTTTTGACTCTGCATAGTAGATTGCTATATTCTATGGAGAGGATGAATAGGAGGCACCTCGCTGTGATATATAAAAGGTGATTGTGGCTAGAAATCAGTAAGCACATCCCCATTGTATGTTTTGTATTACATTTTTAGAATGCATGCATTTTGCAATCTATAAAAGCATCTGCTGTCTCATAGAAAGCTCTGTCTGCAGTTTCCATCCCTGGGTTTTGATGCAGTACATTTTTAGAACGCACTGCATATCTGTCCAGCTCTATGATCTTTCCCATTCAGTGTAACTGAATATGGTCCCACATAGAAAAACGCATGGAAAAAAAACGATGGTGCAGATTTATCAAAACAGTGCAAGGAGAAGTGGAACAAATCTGGTGTGGAGGTGGAGCAGTTGCTTTGACCAATCAGTTCCATGCTATAGCAATCTACTCCATGTATGCACTAGGGATGATCAATGAGATGCAAACAGTTCCAAGTTGATGCAAATTTATGCAAATTTGTATGCAAATATAGGTACTTATCCGTTAGCCGGGCGCATCCGGCAGGTGGCGCTAACTACTATTCCCCCTCCAGGCCGACATGGATAGTAGGGAAAGATGTAACTCTGGTGGAGTTTTGACGCCACCTAGAGGATGCGCCCGGCTAACGGATAAGTACCCAAATATATGCAGCTTCAAAATGGACCAATCCATTTAAACCTGGGTTTAAACTGCATACATTTGCATAAAAATTTGCGTACATTTGCATTAAGCCTGGAACCCACTACAAGGCACAAATCCCTATCGCTGGCACTTTGAATTAGCGATTTGTAAGCGATTTCATGAGCATTTTCTGGCATTTTAAATTATTATAATCTTTTTTTACAGTTTGCATTAATTTAAAAAATAACACACACAAATCTCTCTGTGAAGCAATTCATAAGCAATTTGCTAGTGCTTCAGTACTTTACATTGATGCGCAAACACCCCCAAAATGCTGCATGTCCTGTGATTGTCATTGACTAATAGCAATCGCGGTACTTATCCGTTAGCCGGGCGCATCCTCTAGGTGGCGACAAAACTCCACCAGAGTTACATCTTTCCCTACTATCCATGTCGGCATGGAGGGGGAATAGTAATTAGCGCCACCTGCCGGATGCGCCCGGCTAACGGATAAGTACCGCAATCGCTACTGTGGAATTTATCCCATCTATTTACATTGGCAGAGAGTTTAGGGAAATCGCTAGCGAATTAAAGCGTTCTTAAAACAAAAAAAACGCTCTAGTGGGTTCCAGCTCTAAGGGCTGGTGCACACCAAAACCCGCTAGCAGATCCGCAAAATGCTAGCAGATTTTTAAACGCTTTTTTTTATTTTTATGAGGCGTTTTGCTAGCGTTTTGCGGATTGCTGCTGCGGTTTTCAGTATAGTAGATTTCATATATTGTTACAGTAAAGCTGTTACTGAACAGCTTCTGTAACAAAACCGCCTGGCAAACCGCTCTGAAGTGCCGTTTTTCAGAGCGATTTGCGTTTTTCCTATACTTAACATTGAGGCAGAAACGCATCCGCAATCCAAAAAATGCCTCACCCAGGCATTTTTCGTTTCTGCAAAACGCCTCCCGCTCTGGTGTGCACCACCCCATTGAGATACATTGACCAAGCAGATCCGCAGCCGCAAGCGGATCTGAAAACGCCCAAAAAGCCGCTCGGTGTGCACCAGCCCTCACACTGTTTTTTAGTGAGTTTTTTTTAAGGATTAAGTAGTGGGAATAAATGCTAAGTAGGGTCCATGCTCTGAGGGCTGGAACCCACAAGAGCGTTTTTTTTTGAGCATTTTGGCAGCGCTGCGATACGCTAGCGTTTTGCCAAAACGCTCAGCTGATGTTAATGGATGGGGCAACTTCCACAGGAGCGTTTGCGTTTCCCAGAAACGCAAACGCAGGACCTGCAGCATTTTGGGAGCGTTAGCGCTTCAATGTAAAGTATTGAAACACTAGCAGAAACGCTCAGCAAAACCTAAACTGAGCGGTTTTGCTAGCGTTTTGCGGTTCAGCACACTGTAACAAAATTAAAAATAATTCACAGGACCAATCAGGATAAAAACGCGAAACGCAAAACGCTACACAACCGCTGAGGAAAAAAATACACTGTTGCAAAACGCGACCGAAAACTCGCATGAATCCGCTTGCAAACCGCTCATGCAAAACGCTAGCGGTTGCGTTTTGCGTTTGCGGATTTCAGTGGGTTCCAGGCCTGAGGGAGTGGGGCCCTCTGCCTTAAAATGCATACAGTGGAGGGAATCTTCGCATGGTCCACAGAGCCCCTTTACCAGTTCACAAGCAGCAGATTCGCTAGTACTCCAGAGACTGGCCAGATTGTCGGTGAATCCTAGTTTGGGAAAACCAATCATTGCTATTGCCATGTAAACTATCACTCCGTCTCCATATCACTTACTATAGCACCCATTATCCTACAAAGTAATCTAATGTTATTCTGATGACAGATTTTTTATTATTTTTTTAACAAATCATTTAACACCTCATTTTCTTTTATATTTCCCCATCCAAAATACACACAGTTTTTGTGGGAGATGTGATGATATCAGCGCTGCAGTGAGACTTGGGTTTTGTTCTGTCAGTCAGACTGCTCTATGTGCTATATTTTTGTTTACTGTGACAATATTCATATAGCAAAATGCTTTGCTGTCTTATCTTGAGGCTGCACCCTGGCTGGTGGGAAGGAGGAGACTGCTGTTGGGGAGGGGTAGACCATCCACTATCAGCTGCAGGCACTAATATAACACAATACCCAGACAAATGTTTAACAAAGTACAGCAGATGTTACATAAGGCTCTCCTCTGCATGTACATCATCTCATAGCAATACAGACAGCACAGCAGGCAGGAAATGTGGCATTTGTAGGATTGAATGAATGGGTGAATGGACCATACACAGAATACATACAAAGCTGTGACAGTAACTATTACCAAGGAGAAAAATATGTGCTGGCTTATGCGAATGCACTGCACAAAGATTAATTGTTGCAGGGAACGCAGACCGCGTTACTTTCCGCATTAGTCACCCGCCCCAAGAACTACGCCTCTACCTTTCTTCTTAGTCTGTCCTCCATGGATATCCCTGTTATTTTGTAAATATCTGTAAAGTCCCAAATTCCCAAGACAGAGTATGGAGATGTGTTCCTAACCTGTCCATACCTTCAAATCTCCTTTTGGTACTATCTATAGACAAAATATTGTCTTTTCTTTAGCACTACCTTCTGTGCCACTGTAGACTATAAAATAGATAGCAAACATTGAGGGCTGGAACCCACTAGATCGATTTTTTGAGCAATTAGGGAGCACTTTAAATCACTAGCGCTTTCCCTAAACGCTCTGCCAATGTAAATAAATGTAACAAATTCCAAAGTAGCGATTGTGATTAGCAAAATCGCATTTGCAGGACATGCAGCATTTTGGGAGCATTTGCGCTTCAATGTAATGTATTGAAGTGCTGGCAAATCACTCATGAATCGCTACACATAGCGATTTGAGTGTGATTGCAAGCTGTAATAAAATTCTAATACATTGAAAGGACCAATCAGAATTAAAATCGCTAATTGCAAATCGCTACACAATCGCTGGCAAAAAGCTTACACTTTTTAAAATCTCTCCCAAAAGCGCCGGAAAACGCTCATGAAATCGCTTACAAAACTCTGAATAAAAACGCTAGGGATTGCGTTTTGCGAGTTGCAGTGGGTTCCAGGCCTTATATTGTGCTTTTCTCCTGGCGGACTCAAAGCTCCAGAGTTGCAGCCACTAGGACATGCTCTATAGGCATTATCAGTATTAGGGAGTCTTTCTAAACAGGAAGATTCTCCTGTGTCAGAGATCTCCTCAGTGTGTCAGAGGCAGATCCCTTTACCAGTACACTATCCAGCCACAACCACATAGCAGTAATATAACTGTGTGCATAGCATACCCATAGCACAAACATAACACATAATACAAGTGTGGCAAATTGCTGAGCAATGATAAAGACGATAGAGGGGAAGGGTCCGGCTGATATTATGAGCTTACAATTTGTATTTTACAGTCAATGAGAATTAATCACCCACTGGTTTTCTTGGAGCACTTAGCATACAATAAGTACAGTATCATTTTAAAACTGCATTAGAAATGAAGGTGATTGTCATAATACAGTATGTCCTCTTGGTCTTCCAATCAACACAAATATTCATACCACAATGACGCATCTTTTCATTCTTGGGTTCATTTAAGGACCACTATAGCAAAAAAATTTAAATTTTAAAATACATACATATAAAAAAATACATTTCTCCCAGAGTAAAACGCACTATAAATTGCTTTTTTCATATGTTGCTGTCACCTACAGTAGGTAGTAAAAAGCTGACAGATCTGACAGATTTTGGACTAGTTCATAAGAGATTCTTAGTATTACTTTTATTCCTTAAGGTGCCCATTAACGGTACCATTTTTTCACCAAATGCAATCTTTCAATGCGATTTTTATGGTCGAAATGTATAGAAAATTCACCTTTTATGAAGGCAGTCGATAAGGAATAATTCTTTGGTCAATTGCTAAATAGGATAAAATCGATCCAAAAGTTGGATTTTATGATTGCATTTAAAAAAAGAATCATTCCGTAAATGTGATCAATCGATAATTGCCTTCTGATTAGTTACGATCATTCAAATCGCATCGAAAAATCACCTTTAGTGAAGAATTGTACCATTGCTGGGCACCTTTACATTACTTGCATTCCCTGAAAAGGATCTATACAAAGACGCCAACTGGACCAGTCCAAAATCTAACAGCTCTGTCAGATTTTCACTACCTACTGTAAGTGACCGCAACATAGGAAAAAAGTCATGTATGGTCTATTTTACTCTGGGAGAAATGTATTTTGTATGTATTTTAAGTTTTACAATAATTGTCCTTTAAAATTGTCCTTTAATAAGGTATTGCACAAAACTATGAGGGGGTGTGACTCACCGAAATATACGTCGGCCAATGAAATTTCGATTATTACCAATTATTATGGCAGATCATGAAACATTTGATGATGAGTTGCTATGGGTGATAAAGAGCAAAGAAAGTTTAAGCAAAAGACGATTCCAAGAGCAGCCAGTTAGATTCAATTTGGAGAGAAAACTGGTACAAAATGTAAGCATTTGCTCAGAGCAACCAATCAGGTTTCTCCAGGCAGATACAAATGGATGCTGAGGGGTTGAGGAAGGTAACTGCATCTACCCAATTACCCAGTGGCATAACTACAATTCATGGCCCCCCCCCCCCGAAAAACTTTGAATGAGCCCCCCCACCAATGTCCACATCCCTTCCCTTGCCTCCCCTTAGTGCCCTTAACGACCTTGGGGCCCATCTCACAAGGGTCATAAATCATAATCTTCACACGCATAACAAGTGTAGCCACAAAAACCTGCATCAGTGGAAGGGTAGGTTAGTAGTTGGGGCCCCCCACAGCTCTAGGCCCCCATGCGATCGCAGGGCTGCTGCCCTGTAGTTACACCCCTGCCATTACTCCCTGGAAAGTGCTCCACTGTCACTCCCAAGTTCCTTGTAGCTCTCTTTAAAGATCAGACCCACTGGCATTAAAGTTTAGGAAAATACTAAATTATAGTCCACAATGTACTGCTGAAAATGCTCAGATAGTCAATAATCATGTTATGCTGGTGTGGTACCTGCTGTATTAGTCCTATTCATTCAGAGCTCAAGCATCATACAAGTTCCTATTCCAGGCTAACGTACAGTATATGTGTGTGTTGTTTTGATATTGGATGACATTTTCAGCTGAGAAGTCTTTAGTGAAGCTTTGTAAGATAAGTAATAGTATGTCTATAGTAACATGGAAAAATGGATATGAAAAAGGAAAGGTCTCGGAAAAGCAACACTAGATCATTAAAGTAACTGTGACCCAGACTTAACTGACATATTCAATCTTTCCGCTTCACACTGTAACGTGTATTTCCTCAAATATAAGGTTGTCCAAGCATGAAAACCAGCATTCCGCAAATGCAGTGACATCATACCCAGTGCAGTAAAAGATGCCAGTCCCTGCTGACCGCCACCTGGAAAATAATGCTGTCACTCGAGTCAACATATAGACTTATATGATGCATCAATGCTCCTGAACTGTGCTATCACTATGACGCATCAATGTTACCCCACTAGGATGCATCACTGTTACTGAATGTTACTCATCACCCATCCTACACAGTGACACACAGGGGAAATGACAGTACACCCTCCTATACCTCTCATCACATGTTCCCGTAGAGATATGAAGTGAGGATTATGTATTGCTATCTTTGGCACTTCCGAGAACCACATTCTCCTCCATAACGGATCGAATTTACAGTACTTTCTATGCTTCATTTTACTATTTATACAGAATTGCGCCACACAAACTCTTTTTATTCTGCATAAAGCATATTAAATCCCCAAAAGTCTGAATTTCCCCTGTTAATAAAAGCACATTGTTAACTAAGCCCTACTATATCTAAGTTTATCTACAGGACTCCCTAAAGTATTGCACTGTCTACTAATGGACATTTTCAAGCAAAAATACTCCCTCTAGTGTGTGATCTACAAGATTTATTGTTAGCTGAAGTTAGGCCTATTATTTGGTAATTCACCCCCTAGCAAGAAAGGAGGTAGCGGTTTGACTACATATTGTAAATCATAACAGAGTCTCGTAGCACAATCATTTATGGACATCCAGCTTTTTCACGTCCATATTTGAAGCAACCTCACTTAAAGGACAACTGTAGCAAGAGGGTTAAGAAGGCTGCCAAATGTATTTCATATTAAGTAATACCAGTTGCCTGGCTCCCCTGCTGATCCTCTGCCTCTAATACTTTTAACTATACACCCTAAACAAGCATGCAACAGATCAGAGGTTTGACAATTTTGTCAGAATTGACAAGAATAGCTGCATGTTTGTATCTGGTGTTATTCAGACACTAATGGGGCCAAATAGATCAACAGGCAGCCATATGGTATTGTTTAAAAGGAAATAAATATGGCAACCTCCATATTCTTCTCACTTCAGTTGTCCTTTAAACAAAGGTTTATTTCATAAACTGAATGAATAACACCTAGCACTGCATGGTGCATATGCCCCTTTAACCCTAAATGATTTGCCAAATGCAGTTTGTTTTGCCGATGAATCCTAATGCAGCATGAGATAGTGGGCCCCCTTGGTTTGTTGGGTACCATAGCAGCTGTCTGATCTGATCTGATCATCACAATCCTCTTGACTCAAGCCTTTGATAATTACATAGAGATTTCAGGATGGGATGCCTCCATTTTACTGTTACATGGTAATGCTGGAATCCAAATAATGGTACTTGCTTCATGCTGTACAAGGCTTCTTACTTCCGTTTGGCGTCTGAATGGATGCAGATATCCTATCATGTCTATGAAGATAATTAATCCGGCAATGTGTTTATAATGGCGGAAATATGTCACTGTGAAGCATACTAGTCTATGGCACGGCCCCGGTATTCCCCACAAAGCATTCTTTGTCATAAAACATGGAGAACCGTGAATGGCCCCATAATTAATTATATTTAACTATGTGAGACGTCTGTTTACTCAAATATAACTCTTGTGTACAGATCTGAACCATTAACATCCCATATCCATTATAGATCTGTGAGATCTTATCTTAGGACTGGCGTTATGGACAAAAATGCATAAAATCAGGGTATAAGCAGCAGATCTATCTGACCTATCCACGTACTAATGCATTTTGCAGGATTTCATAAGTGCTGGAGGAAGGCTATAGATAGGCTTTGTCCTTGGTCTACTGCAGACAAATAAATGGGTTATTCTAGCTTAATGCAGGGAAGCAAAGATTCCCATCAGCAGCAAGAATAAGCAGACTGCAGCTCTAGAGAACTGAAAGTCCCAGCTTATCATTCAATGAACAAGTATATGAAGATTTCTACAGCCCAAGTGGGACAATCTTCCTGATTTGCATGAAAAAGTGGGATCATTGGGTTCAGTAGAACAAACACTGCAAACATGTTCTAAACTTCCTTCTCCCTGATTATGTAAACTTAAGATCCTCAGTGACCCCTCTGTAGACGTCTACCTAGTAAAAATACAGCAGACAACAGAGCACGGGCTTAAGACCTCCACAGCTGCTGCTCAGTTAAATGCATCTTTCAGTCTGGCTGAGAGCTTGTAGGCAAAGCCAGAAACTGACTGCTGACCACACATACCCCGAAGCGA
Source organism: Hyperolius riggenbachi (assembly GCF_040937935.1). Lineage (NCBI taxonomy): Eukaryota > Metazoa > Chordata > Amphibia > Anura > Hyperoliidae > Hyperolius > Hyperolius riggenbachi. Next base: position 306,592,750 of record NC_090650.1, on the reverse strand, counting down.
CAATACAGATGTGGATCTCAGCAAGCAAGACTTCTTTCAGACTTTTTTTTTCTACAAAGCAGGAGAAGTATAGCCCTCTCAGCTACCAAACGTACTAAGCATTATTAATGGTATTGTGTCTACCCCTCAGCAATGAATCCAAAAGCTCTCTGTGAACTTTAAAATTACTTTCTGTTCAAAGCAAATGCCACATCATGTCTAAAGAACACTGAGTCAAAAGAGCTTGCAATCAGGTAGACCTTCCACTGTATTTCACAACCTTAAAAATGAGTAGAGGGTAATGTGTGCTAAAGTGAATTGCCCCCCAGGGCTAGAAGACAGTGTAGAGTAATTGGTCTATATGTTATGTGCTATGCTATGCCCTTCATATAGAATAACAGATCCCACATCATACTCTGTGGTATAGAAAAGTGCTGGTGCTAAAATAATTCACTCCTCATATTTTTGCAAAAATAAATATACAAGTTAAGTGATGCCATCCTTCACAATGTTTATTCCATATGTATATGGATCAGCCATTCCTTGGTCACATCTCTCCAGCACTGTGCCAAGTTTAACAGACATGTCAGATGGTTTTGGAGATAACCAACTAGCCTTGCCAAACTGTTGCTTAGTTCTAGGTAAGATGATTTGGGGAAGGTGATTATTGTTTATTTTTATATTGCGTATATCATTATTTAAAGTGTTGTTCCACAATAAAAAGAGGAAAGTAATTAGTCAAGCCTCCACTGAATATTCCATAGCTCTCTATTGTGCGCTGCATTGGGTTGTGAAACATTACAGCCTGCACATCCTAGAACAGATGAAAGTGTTCGCTGAAATATTAATGTTCCTGAGGAAGATTGCTAATCACTTGTCTGCATCCATTTCTACCATTTTTTGTCTCTAAAATGTGGTCAAAGTTGTTACACGGCCTAATTTACAGGATAGTACAGTCCTGTGGTAAGAGCTATGGTGGGGCATCCACAAATAAAGGTGTTTAGCATCATGGGGTGCTTTTAAAATGACTCCGCAAAGAAGGCGTCAATATAAAAATATGCGTATCATAGTCAGCCAGCAAGATCTGTCATGAAGCCAGCTGCACCATAAGCAAAGCATCATTTTCAATAAGGGATATGAATATACTGAGCTTATACATCTGACTCCATACTATGGGTGTGATTGATTAGGACAGTTCTGTGCAAATATTACACTGAAAAACACCTGGGGCATCATTGTATGTGTCCAGCACAGCGATCTATCTCCTGCACTGAATGAAGGAGGTGATATGGAGAGATAACTGTGATGGATGCACTTGGGTCGCCAACACCCCAATATGGCAGCCAATTGATCACTCGCTGATTGAAAATTGTTTGAGTAGTGGGGATCAATACTAATCCCTTGTCTACTCGATCGCAAATAGATTGCAGGAAAAATCGAGAACATTTAAAGCGATTGACCGTGTACGACGCTTTGTGGCCATGGTTCCCCTTACTACTCCTCCCCTGCTCACTTCACAGAAATTTTCCAATCACACGTTCAATCAATAAACTGCCCAAAATCAACTGACAGTCGATCGATCGGGAATGTTTAGCTGGCCATATACTGTACAACTTTGTTTTCAATTTACACTGTGATCAACATCACAAGCGACATCACCAAGAACCAACATTGTGATTCTGTATTCCAATCGTGATGTCGATCGTAAACACAATAATCCACCACTACTATTTTTAGCCAATTCGATTTTTTGTTGTCTAATCGAATGTCTAATTAAATTAAAAAAAAAAATTCTATGGTGTATGACTACCTTTTGGGACAATAGATCATCTCTGGCAGATTCCATCAAAGTCATCAAATCATCCAGAAAAATTGATACATGTATGGTGAACCTTACTGAATTTCCCTGAAGTAAGATAAGATCATCTCACTAGGCTGTTGTCAGTGACAGTCACACAAGTATACAAAGCCAGGTGTCGTCAACCTCTGCAAAGCTCTAACATAGAGCACTCTATTCATTTATTTGTAAGTAAAATCTAACATTCTGCTACCATTAATAGTAATTACCACTAGTATATATTAATCACACAGAAACATAAAATACAAATAAATGAGGTATGTGGGGATTAGTCTAGGCAGAAAAAGTTAGAGAAGGTGTAAAAAGCTTTCCTGATCAATATAATTATTCGGCAGCATTGTTTTTTTGTAAGCTAAATGTAGCCACTCACCCACGAGAAGACAGACTGGGAGCAGTAGTCTGAAGATGAGCCCACACATAACCTCTGATGCCATCACTTTCTGAGGACGATCGCTCCAGCTACTCAGAATAGAGAGTCGCGTGTGCCAGTCACTTCCCTGCAGTACTTTCCAGCCGAGGCATAGGTGAGATCAGTGGGGGGCAGGCAAGGAGCATGACCCCCTAAACTTTTCACACTCTGCCTGCGCTCCGCTCCAACATTTCCCAGCCAGCCCGAGTCGCTGCAGCTGCAGAAGTAGAGAGACTGCACCTCTCTGCCCTGGCTCCATGCATGAGGACCAGGCACTTGCCGGAGGAGATCACTGGCACTGCGCTGTCCGGGCACAACTCACTGACAAAGGGGACCTGCCATGACAACAGGCTGAAGGCTCTCCATAAGGTGCAGCGTTCCTCTCTTCCCCCTGCTGTCCTGACCCTTTTCCTCCCAGTCTGTCAGGGCCAGCTCAGTCCCACCTCCAAACTTTAACTCTTTCTGCCTCAGCTGCGCTCACACTGTGCAACTGCATAGGTTAGAGATATTATCGACAGATTATTAGCTGCTGGGAGGGAAAGCCTTTTCTTCTATAGTTTAGTAAACGTGCTGCTTACAAGTGTCAGCACTGCACAGAGGGAAAGGAAGTGAGGGAAAGGGATGTTAGAGAAAGGAATGGATAGTCAAAAACAGAAATATTCTTATTACTAGTAGGTGGTGGTAGTAGAAGTGGTGGCTGTTCTTGACTGACCCATCCTTTGTATTGTTATTAATTATTATATTAGTATTATTATTTTCATTATTATTACTACTACATAGTTTTAAATCTTTTTAACAAAAAGGCTAGTAGTTAATCTTTCTGGGGTTTTTTTACTGCAATATTCTTCAGATTTTTATTGTTATTACTATAATGATAATAATTATTGTTACTGTATTATTATTATTCAGTAGTATTTAGTGAGGCACTACATGGCTAAAAATGTCTGTCCAAGCTATATACGCTATATAACAAAAAGTAGATGGTCCATTATTATATAGTAATAAGATAACTGCAGTAAGGCACAGTTTGTGTAAATATGTGTATTGCAGTGTCCTTAGCAGTGGAAGGATATTACTCACCAACAACAAGGCAGAGTGGAAGAAGCAATCTGAAGATGAGCCCACACACCACTTCTGATGCCATCACTTCAGGATCTCTATGTACAACTCTATGTGCAGATAAAAAGCAAGCAGAAGCACTGTGTGCACCAACTATTAAATTCCCATAGCCTCTATGTCCAGCCAAGGGCAGAGAGTACACAGGTCAGCATCGCTCAGAAGCAAGCTCTCAGCATTGCCCTTGCATATCCAGGACATCAAATCCCAGGCAGAGTGGGCTCCTCGGTGCTGGACCTTTGCAGAATCTTGTGCTCAGAGCAGGTTCTCTTTCTCTGCTCAGGGAAGGGACAAATCATGGTTTCCCATAACAGAATAAGTTCTATGGCAAATTCAGGTATATAGTCTGATCTGTCTCTAGAGAAGTATCAGTTTTCTTTTATTCCAAACGTGCTATGGGATCCAAAGCCTAGAAATGTCAGAGACTCCCCAAAGATTATCCCCAAGAGGACCCAGTGCTGAGTGACAGGAGGATTGGGAGATGCATCTTAGAAGCTGCTATGTCTCATTGCAGTCCAGAAGGTGGAGGCTGCTCACAAAGCTCCAAGGGATGTTGCAGTGTCACTGGCTTACTGTACTGGATTTTTGGAACACATAAGCTCCTCCTTGTGACACTACACTCCTCTAGCTTTACAGGCTGCTGTCTGCCCTCCAGTCCACTACCTCAATGAAAGTTGGCAGACTCCGCCTCATACGAACAGACTTGTGAGCCAATGAAATTCTATGGCCTGAACAATTTTGTCCAATCAAATGGGGAAGGGAGGTGACGCTGGTGCATCATTCCTGTAGTCAGCTGTTAGGGCATATTTTATTTTTGCGGACAATGTTATAAGACACACCTTTTCATACTGATATACTGTATATACTCAAACATTACACAGCTGATTATGACAAATATCAGTCAAGGGCCCTGTTGCATTACAGTTGTCTGTGACTAACTCAATTTTCATATTTTCCTCATAAGCTTTTACGCCTAATCTTCACACCTTTGTTGTGAAGCAAAAACTTCTAAAACTAAGAAAAATGTTGTTAGAGACAACTTATTCTAAGCAGCATTTCACTCGTAAGGAATCAAAAAATGTATTAAATGAGTTTCATTTAATTAAAAAGAGCAATTTTACTTTAACTCTCATGACGTCAGATACTCGGTCAGAAATATTCCTGCCTTTTCCACTAATATTGAAACAAATCAATGACACTTCAGTAAAGGCCCAAAATACCCTAATTTAATGAAAACAGAAGCAATCACATAACCTTCTGAGGAAGTCTATTTTCTGATGAGAGGTGTGGCTGAACTGCTGCTCACCATCCAGCCCAAACAGAATATGGGAAGGGGACTTGGCAGAGGAGGAGTTTGGACAGTAGGCTTTTGTAGGCAGCAAAAGAAAGTCTGACTGTAATTTGGATGCAGGGCATCACAGTGATGGTTAGAGGAAAAATGTTTTTTTTTTTCATTTTTTCTTTACCTTTTCGTTTCATAAAGGGAAAGGGGGGGGGGGGGGGGAGTAGAACTGTAAAATTAACTGGGACTTTAACAAATTAAAAGCATTATGTATCTTATCAGGCATTATAATTGAAAACAAGAAAACAAGCAAGTCTTCAATGGACAATAAGGCCCAATGTCAGACCCAAGGTCATCAGCTGTAGTCTTTAGTGTAGTGTAGCTTAGCTGGTAGGGCAGCAGGGGTTAGTGTAGTGCAGTGTAGTGTAGTTGGTGGGGCAGCAGGGTTTAGTGCAGTGTATTGTAGCTTATCTGGTGGGTGAAGCAGGGGCTAGTGAAGTGTACCTGGTCAGTGTAGCGCAGAGACAGTTTGGGGTGGAGAGGTCCATAAGACACCACTGCACTATAAACACACCAGGGCCCATATGCAATTCACTTTTACACCTGAGCTATCTCCCAGGAGATAATTTTTATCTTCTCTTGAAATTAAAGTTTCAGCATTTAAAGTGAACCTAAAGCCTGGAAAAAAAATGAGATTAACTCACCTGGGGCTTCCCTCAGCCCCCTGCAGCCGATCGGTGCCCTCTCAGCCCCGCTCTGGCCGCAGTAGCAGCATAGGGGGTGATATACAGGCTGGGAACGCGAACAATCACTCGCGTTCCCATGCCTGTCGGCCGGTGACGGCCAAACCGGAAGTGTTCGCCGGCGGGTCCTGGAGCATCAGAGCGGGGCTGCGAGGGCACCGATCGGCTGTAGGGGGCTGAGGGAAGCCCCAGGTGAGTTAATCTCATTTTTTCCAGGCTTTAGGTTCACTTTAACAATTGAAAAAGTACCCAAAAGTTGGTGAAAAGGTACCAACAAATATATTTTGAGTATTTTCTTGTTTGTTGGGGTTCAAAGGGCATTTTATGACAAGTTATAAAAATATCACCTAGGAGAAAACTAAGGAGAAAAGTTAATTGCATATGGGCCCAGGTTTAGTATTTTTTTTCCTCTAAATTTGTTTTCTTGCTGGTGGTTTCAAAGGCATCTTATGACAAGGGCCCATATGCAATTCACTTTTTCTCCTGAATTTTCTCCTAGGTGATATTTTTACAACTTGCCATAAAATGTTTTTTAAGTCACCAGCAAGCAAGACATTACTAAAAATAAATTAGATAGTACGTTTTCACCAACTTTTGGGTACTTTTTCTATTCTAAAATGGTGAAAATTTAGTTTATAGAGAAGATGAAAATTATCTCCCAGGAGATAACTCGGGAAAAAAATAATTGCATATGGGCTCTAAAAAGGTGTGAAAATATCACCTAGGAGAAAGCTCAGGAGAAAAGGGGAATTGCATATGGGCCATAGGGTCATATGCAATTCACTTTTTCACCCAAGTTTTCTCCTCTGAGATAATTTTTCATTTTCTATTTAAAATATCTTTCCATCACTTTTCAACTAAATGTACCAAAAGCCAATGAAAAATTACAGTCAAAAGTATTTTCTTGCTTTCTGGCCCATATGCAATTCAGTTTTTCGCCTGTGTTTTCTCCTAGGCGATAATATTACAACTTCTTTTTAAAGTAACTTTTAAGCATTTTGCTATTGAAAAGTATCAAAAGTAGATGTAGAAGTACTATCAAAATTATTTTGAGCTTTTTCTTGCTTGCTGGGGGGGGGTTAAAAGCATTTTATTGACAAATGTGAAAAAAGATCAACTAGGAGAAAACTCAGGGGAAAAAGTTAATGACGGGCATATGGCCCATAGTGTCTTATAGTCCAGAGTGTCTTATGGTCCGAAAAATACAGAAATCTCAATGGCCTTCTCTGGTGAATCGCTAACTCTAACTCCAGATTTTGATATAAGCATACGCCTTACATTTCTGATCCTTAATATTATCTTATCATCCAGCCATTGGTAATACTGGGAAAGTTAATTTTGGTGTAAAGGGCTACTTAGACCCCAGATCCGTTCTAGGTCAGAATGTTTTAAAGGGAACCTAAACTGAGAGGGATTTGGATGTTTCCTTTTAGAAAATACCAGTTGCCTGGCAGTCCTGCTGATCTCTTTGGCTGCAGTAGTGGCTGAATCACACACCTGAAACAAGCATGCAGCTAATCCAGTCTGACTTCAGTCAGAGCACATCTGCATGCTTGTTCAGGGGCTGTAGTTAATAGTATTAGAGACACAAGATCAGCAGGAGAGCCAGGCAACTGGTATTATTTTAAAAGGAAAAATCCATATGCCTCTCAGTTAAGGTTCCCTTTAAGCAAAACAGGTATAATTACAAACCAAGCCCTCTCCATTTTGGCCCCCAAGTTATTCCGCGTCTCACACCTGTGATGACCACCTAAAACTCCCCCTTCTCATTTCACCTATTAGCAAGTGCAGCCCTTCACCACAACTCTGGCCATCAGTTCCATCACCCCCTCCCCCCATACACACACGACACCATACCTCCAATGCAGCAAATTTGGGCCAATCATATCGTAACTTGAGAGATGGCCTGAACCTCCGATTTTCGGAACGTCCGCAAAAGTTCGAATCACGCAAACTTTCACGAACCGCAATAGACTTCACTGGGGAGGCGAACTTTGAAAACTAGAAACATTTATGATGGCCACAAAAGTGATTGAAAAGATGTTTCAAGGGGTCTAACACCTGAGGGGGGGGGGGGGCATGGCGGAGCGGAATAGATGCCAAAAGTCCCCGGACAAAATCAGGATTTGACGCAAAGCAGCGTTTTAAGGGCAGAAATCACATTTTATTGCTAAATTGGAGGCCTAAAGTGCTTTAAAACATCTTGCATGTGTATACATCACTCAGGGAGTGTAATTAGTGTACTGCTTCACACTGACAGAGCAAACTCACTGTGTAACGCACCGCAAACAGCTGTTTTTGTGTAGTGACGGCCGTGCTGGACTGGTGTGCACCATGGCCAGAGTGCAGGCGATGGGGGTTTTCAAGCCTATATGGTCGGGCTGAGGTAGTTTAATGACAGAACAACAGTGACTGAGTGTCCAGCTGATCGAATTTGGTCTGTCACAATGAAGCAACGACCTTATTATCAGGGGTGTGCCCCCCGAGACACTCATATAGCCGTCGGTCATTGCTTCATTGTGATACGGAAGCCCCTTCACCGCGGCATGGTAACAATCACGAAGGGGAATTGGCACATGTACATGCCTTTTGTTTTGTTGTTGCAGCTGCAATGCAGCCAGAAAAATTAGTCAGGCATGTACACGCACCAGAAAAATTATTATAGCGGCCGCTGCTAGCAGCGGCCTTAAAAATTCAGGAATCTGCCTGGTTTCCTGGACCCTGTTGGTGGTGGTGGAGAAGACAGTCAAGCGGCCTGCAGGCAGAGATGCTGTGTGGGGAACGACTTAGTCTTGGGGCAGGCAGCCAGTCACACGGCGTGCAGGCAGAGATGCTGTGTGTGGGGACTGACTTAGTCTTCGGGCATGCAGTAGCCCCTGGGATCCATGCCTCATTCATTTCGATAAAGGTGAGGTACTGAACATTTTTGTGACCTAGGCGACTTCTCTTCTCAGTGACAATGCCTCCAGCTGCACTGAAGGTCCTTTCTGACAGGATGCTTGAGGCAGGGCAAGACAGAAGTTGGATGACAAATTGGGACAGCTCTGGCCAAAGGTCAAGCCTGCGCACCCAGTAGTCCAAGGGTTCATCGTTGCTCACAGTGTCTACATCCACACTTAAGGACAGGTAGTCGGCTACCTGCCGGTCGCAGCGTTGGTGGAGGATGGATCCGGATGGGGTAAGGCGAGGCTTTGGACTAAAGAACGTCCGCCTGTCCGACATCACCATGAGATTGCTGGAGCGTCCTGTCCTTGCCTGCGTGGACATGGGAGGAGGATTACTGGCAGTGGTACCTTTATTCCGTTGTGCTGTGACATCACCCTTAAACGCACTGTAAAGCATAGTTGCCAGCTTGTTCTGCATGTGCAGCATCTTTTCTGCCTTCAGGTGAGTTGGTAACATGTCCGCCACTTTGTACCTATACCAAGGGGTCTAGTAGCGTGGCCACCCAGTACAGCTCATTCCCCTTGAGTTTTTTTATACGGGGGTCCCTCAACAGTTTGGACAGCATGAAAGACACCATCTGCACAAATTTGGATCCAGACGTACTATCTATCTCCTCTTGCTCTTCCTCAGTGACGTCAGGTAAGTTCTCCTCCTCCCCCCAGCCCCGAACAATACCACAGGAACGTTGAGCAGCACAAGCCCCCTGCGACACCTGCTGTGGTTGTTCTTCTGCCGCTTCCTCCTCCAAAAAAACACCTTCATCATCATCTGAGTCTGACTCCTCTTCCCTACACAACTCTTCCTCCTCCTCCCCCCTCTGTGTTGAAGAAACATCTGGTTCTGATGAGAATTGATCCCACAACTCTTCCTCCTGTTCCTGTTCATGCTCGTCCACAACTTGATCCACCACTCTTCGCAAGGCACGCACCAGGAAGTAAGCATACGGGATCAAGTCGCTGATGGCGCCTTCACTACGACCATGTTTGTCACCTCCTCAAACTGCCGCATGAGCCTGCAGGCATTTCGCATGAGTGTCCAGTTCTTTGGCCAGAACATCCCCATCTCCCCAGACTGTACCCTTCTACTGTAGTTGTAGAGATACTGGATGATGGCTTGCTCCTGTTGTAGCAGGCGGTCGAACATTAGCAGGGTCGAATTCCAGAGAGTCGGGCTATCACAAATCAAGCGTCTCACCGGCAAGTTGTTTCTCCGCGGAATATCCGCAAAGCATGCCATGGCCCTGTAAGACCGCCTGCAATGCCCACACAACTTCCTGGCCTGCTTCAGGATGTCCTGTAAGCCTGGGTATTTAGACACAAATCTCTGAATGATGAGATTCAGTACATGTGCCATGCAATGAACATGTGTCAACTTTCCCAAATTCAAAGCCGAAATTAGATTGCTGCCGTTGTTACACACCACGTTGCCAATGTCCAGTTGGTGCGGGGTCAGCCACTGATCCACCTGTTTGTTAGGAGCAGCCAGGAGAGCTGCTCCAGTGTGACTCTCTGCTTTGAGGCAAGAGATGTCTAATATGGCATGACACCGTCGTACCTGGCATGCAGCATAGGCCCTGGGGAGCTGGGGCTGTGTAGCTGGAGAGGCGATCGCAGCACCAGTAGAGTTGAACTGCCACTCAGCCAAGGAGGAGGACAACAGCGAAGAGGATGTAGCAGGAGGAGAGGAAGTGGCAGCAGGCCTGCCTGCAAGCAGTGGAGGTGTCACAAGTAGGTCCACTGCACAGCCACGTACTCCCTGCTTGTCAGAGGTCACCAGGTTGACCCAATGGGCTGTGTAAGTAATGTACCTGCCCTGACCATGCTTGGCAGACCAGGCATCCGTAGTCAGATGGACCCTTGACCCAGCGCTGTGTGCCAGAGATGACATCACTTGCCTCTCAACTTCATGGTACAGTTTGGGTATCGCCTTTTTAGAGAAATAATTGTGGCCTGGTATCTTCCACTGCGGTGTCCCAATGGCCACAAATATACGGAAGGCCTCCGAGTCCACCAGCTGGTATGGTAACAGCTGGCGAGCTAAAAGTTCCGCCAAGCCAGCTGTCAGACGCCGGGCAAGGGGGTGACTGGCAGAAATTTGCTTCTTCTGCTCAAAGATTTCCTTTTCAGACACCTGGCTGCTGTGGGCAGAGGAGCAGAAACTGCTTTAGGTGAGAGGTGGAGCGGAGGAGGGTGGCTGTGAAGGTGCAAGGGATAAAGCGGCTGAAGATGCTGCACCTGAAGGAGGAAGATGAGAAGGAGGGTGGCTTTTCTTTTGTGTGCTGCTTTTGCTCAGGTGCTCTTCCCATTAAGGCAGTTGTCCCTACGTGGGTGTTGGCCTTTCCATGGCTCAATTTTTGGAGGCAGAGAGAACAGATGGCATTGCTCTGATCTAAGGCAGACACTCTAAAAAATGTCCAAACCACTGAACCCCCCTGGGGTGATGGCACTATGGTGGCATCAGCGGCTGACGTTGAAGGGCATGTTGGCTGGCTGTCCATAGGTGGTGATACATGGTGCCGGACACTGCCACCAGCTGTTTCTGATGACGAGCTCCCCCTGCTTCTTTCAGGAACTCGTCTCCTCCTACTCCTCTCTGACTCCCCCTCTGAACTGTCCCCTTGGTCATCTTGTCTCTTAGGATCCCACGTGACATCCGTATGATCGTCATCATCATAATCATCCTGCCCAGCTTCGCTTACCTCAGACACCTCATAAACTACAACAACAGCAAATACTTCATCATCATCCTCCTCACACGTTACGACCATAGTGTCGCCTAACTCAGACATTTTAGATGGTGTAACTTGCTCAACGCCTTCATCTTGTTGTAACGGTAGTGGCTGTGAATCAGTTAATTCCCCACCAAATAACTCCTGCGAAGTGTCAAATGGAACGGATGTGGTGCTAGTAGTGGCGCTGGTGGCTGTGGAAGATGAGGTGTTCTGTGTTAAATAGTCAACCACGTCCTAACAATTTTGGGAGTTGATGGGACGTGCCTTCTTCGGAGCACTGTACTTTGGTCCAGGGCCGCACAAAATCACATCAGCACGACCGCGAACAGACCTGCCGGGTGGCCTTCCTCTGGGTCTGCCTCTGCCTCTACCTATTTTGTCCATATCGGGGGGGGTGAAGTGAAAGGTATGCACTTACTTGACTAATACAATGTGCAGTCACACAGGTGCAGTTAACAGGTATGCACGAGTGGTATATCACACTGCGTGCGCTCACATAGGTAGGTGGGTGCACTGAACAACAGGTAGGTATATGCAGTGATGGGTATTACAAATGTGCACCTGTCACACACACGTACCGTGAACAGGTACAGTAACATCACAGGACATCTATTAAAAATGATAGCATACTGTAGATATTGTTGTAAATATGTTTGGGAAAATGCCTATTGCAGTGATTGTGTACTGTTGAATGTCCTCTTTACAGCTGTGCTTATCCAGTGCAGTCTGACTGAAATCATGTAGGGGCCATTCATACACATAGTGATTTTTGCATACAATTTTCCACATGCAAAAATGTGGGTAATTTTCTTTAGATTGTTTGTTTATTGTAACGAGTCTGAGATCAAGGGCAAGGTTTGACCACAGTTCACAGCATACAGACACTGGAAACAGAGAATGAGGTGCAAAATGATGTTTATTAAGAAATACTCATAAACCAACTTAAAAGGCAATATCGTGCAAACACATGCGCAACATGCAATACATACAATTACACAGAGAAGCAATAGTAGTAATAACCCAACATAAATGCGATGTCATGCAATATACATGATAATTCAGAAGTAGTGATAAATGTACACCTGACTATCTATCTAACTACAGAATATATATATGTACAGTATATATAAATATACACACAATCGTCATACACCAGGGATCAGACAGAATCTCAGAGTCAGCAGGAGAGCAAAGTCAGCAACAGGTAATCAGAGAACACGGAGTCAAGGATAAAGCAGAAGACAAGATCAAGACAGAATACAGGTTCATAAACAGGAAGCCATCCACAGAATCTGGAGCAGGGAATCAGGAATCAGAATGTCCAGGAGCTCAGACCTAGGAGATCAATGTTCTGGCAACCAGCAGGCGGAAGAGGCAGACCTTAAATACTCCAGGAAGGAGACAAGCTGCCTGCTGTCCATCAGGGCTACTCACAATCCACAGAGCCCTCTGCTGGTGGTGAGCAGAAGTCCATGACTGCTGTAAGTCCATAACCCCCCTGCTGGTGGCAAGGTGCAAAAGTCCAGGCAGTCCAAACCACCACCACCAGCAGGCCAGAAAAGAACAGAACCAGGTTCCTTACATTACCCCCCCCCCCCTTGAGGAGCGGCCTCAGGACGCTACAACACGTATTTAGAAAAAACCCCACCAGGGTCCCAGGACACATTATACAAGTAATGCCTTGGCAGAGTGGACCCAGGATGCCAAAACAGGGTGGGCAGGGAGGGAAAGAATTTCAACCAAAAGATGTACAGCGTTCTTGGAACAATGGACCACTTGGAAACTTGTACTTCAGGAAACTGGCAGGCATTAGACTGGACAGAAAACTGGCAGGCATCCAGCTGGATAACATCAGACAGAGCAAGAGGCTGAACACGAACAGGCTGTGCAGAAGACTTGGCACCATCAGGCTGAGCCGGAGACTTGGCACCATCAGTCTGAGCAGGCAGGATGCCATCAGGAACAACAACAGGCAGGATGTCCTCAGGAACAACAACAGGCAGGATGTCCTCAGGAACAACAGGCAGGATGTCCTCAGGAACAACAACAGGCAGGATGTCCTCAGGAACAACAACAGGCAGAATGCCCTCAGGAGCGGCAGCAGCACACTGGATACCCTCAGAAGCAGCAGCAGCAGACTGGATACCCTCAGAAGCAGCAGCAGCAGACTGGATACCCTCAGAAGCAGCAGCAGCAGACTGGATACCCTCAGAAGCAGCAGCAGCAGACTGGATACCCTCAGAAGCAGCAGCAGACTGGATACCCTCAGAAGCGGCAGCAGACTGGATACCCTCAGAAGCGGCAGCAGACTGGATACCCTCAGAAGCGGCAGCAGACTGGATACCCTCAGAAGCGGCAGCAGACTGGATACCCTCAGAAGCGGCAGCAGACTGGATACCCTCAGAAGCGGCAGCAGACTGGATACCCTCAGAAGCGGCAGCAGACTGGATACCCTCAGAAGCGGCAGCAGACTGGATACCCTCAGAAGCGGCAGCAGACTGGATACCCTCAGAAGCGGCAGCAGACTGGATACCCTCAGAAGCGGCAGCAGACTGGATACCCTCAGAAGCGGCAGCGTCACCAGACTTGGAAGCAGCGGCAGAGTCACCAGACTTGGAAGCAGCGGCAGAGTCACCAGACTTGGAAGCAGCGGCAGAGTCACCAGACTTGGAAGCAGCGGCAGAGTCACCAGACTTGGAAGCAGCGGCAGAGTCACCAGACTTGGAAGCAGCGGCAGAGTCACCAGACTTGGAAGCAGCGGCAGAGTCACCAGACTTGGAAGCAGCGGCAGAGTCCTGTGACATTTGAGCAGTTAACTGGAAAGCTTCAGGTAGTGCTGCAGGCAGATTAGCAACAGACTGAATAGTCTCGGGCAGGGCAGCAACAGGCTGGATGGTAAACTGGGTGCCCTCAAGTAGTCCAGCAGACCAGACACTACCAGGAGAAGCAAGAACAGTAGCAACAAAAGTCTGTGAAGGCTGGGCAGCAGCTTGCATAACCTCAGGCAAAACAGAATATGGGATAACTTTAGGCAAGTTAACAGGTTGGGATGCTTCAGACAGGACAGCAGGCTCAGTAGTTTCTGACAGGACAGCACACTGTGTAACCTCATGGATCTGGACCTTTGGTTGAGCACTTGGCTGAGCACTTGGCTGGACCGTTGGCTGAGCACTTGGCTGGACCGTTGGCTGAGCGCTTGGCTGGACCGTTGGCTGAGCGCTTGGCTGGACCGTTGGCTGAGCGCTTGGCTGGACCGTTGGCTGAGCGCTTGGCTGGACCGTTGGCTGAGCGCTTGGCTGGACCGTTGGCTGAGCGCTTGGCTGGACCGTTGGCTGAGCGCTTGGCTGGACCGTTGGCTGAGCGCTTGGCTGGACCGTTGGCTGAGCGCTTGGCTGGACCGTTGGCTGAGCGCTTGGCTGGACCGTTGGCTGAGATCCCAATACAGTCTGTGCGGACTGGCACTGAAATTGTGTGAACTGAGCCTGTGCGGACTGGGAGCAAAGTTCTGCAGGCAGGGAGCAAAGCTCCGCGGGCTGGATGCAACACTCTGCGGGCTGGATGCAACACTCTGCGGGCTGGATGCAACACTCTGCGGGCTGGATGCAACACTCTGCGGGCTGGATGCAACACTCTGCGGGCTGGATGCAACACTCTGCGGGCTGGATGCAACACTCTGCGGGCTGGATGCAACACTCCGCGGGCTGGATTGCAGGACTGGATACTGCAGGATAAACATTCTGGAGCTCTGCAGGCCTGGCAGGCTGACCCACTGTCAGCAGACCTAGTCCATGAAAGAGTCCACAAAGAAAGGCGAGGGACTGCTCAGGACAGACTGGAGATTGCTGAAGACACAAATCACCTGGAGTCTGCATGGACATGGGTGAAGTCTGTATGGAGCTGAATGGAGTCTGCACACGACCGGAATCGGCTGGAGTCTGCACACGACCGGAATCGGCTGGAGTCTGCACACGACCGGAATCGGCTGGAGTCTGCACACGACCGGAATCGGCTGGAGTCTGCACACGACCGGAATCGGCTGGAGTCTGCACACGACCGGAATCGGCAGGAGTCTGCACATGCTGAGTGGAATTAGTAGGAAATATTTTTTTCTTTTTGGATGACTTATTTTCTAAAGATTTTTTATTGTTTACAGGTTCTGAGCTCTGGACCTGGTTGGAGATATATGGAGGATGAGCAGATGGAGTAGAGTGGAAATAAGAAGAAAGAATATCATGCCAGACAGCAACCAACACAGAAGCAGATTCACGCTTACAAGGTTCATACAGCATCATAGACTCAGCAGCACGTATACAGGCGGACACAAAAAATCAGCTAACAAATCAATCAGTTCAGGTTCAAAAGTAAGGTTAAATTGTTCCTTACAGGAGGACTGACATTGGGACTGTTT
This sequence comes from Hyperolius riggenbachi, assembly GCF_040937935.1. Taxonomy (NCBI): domain Eukaryota; kingdom Metazoa; phylum Chordata; class Amphibia; order Anura; family Hyperoliidae; genus Hyperolius; species Hyperolius riggenbachi. Next base: position 306,577,278 of record NC_090650.1, on the reverse strand, counting down.
AGTTATTGTGGATTGTGAGTTCTGAACTGGAAGAGGAACTTTCAAAGGGTTAACAGAAGGTTTACATAAGGGCAAGATCTCAGAATAGGCAGCAATTAGGGCGGCAGCTGGTTTATGCTTGCAGGCCTTTTTATGCATTACTTTTTCAACGTCATTTTTACATTCTAATACAAATTCCATCGATTGCGTGCAATAGAATTCAAAAAATGCCTTTTTGTCTTCTTTCAGATATCTGTAAAAAGCATCGATTTGCTCAGAAGTAAAATCCGGATAAATTGGGTTTTCAAGAGAGTAAGCTGAGGCTGTGGAATTTGCAGAGAAAATCCCTTTCCATGCAGATAACACAAGAGAGGCTTTCCCATATCTGCATAATCCCTGATTGATCAGACATTGAAGGGACTCTATGCAAGTTTGCACAATTGGTTTATCTTTGTTTGAATAGTAATCCAGGAATCCTGCTTGATCACTCTCAAACAAATTAACCAAGACTGCTACTTTTCGGTTATTAAATGGAGGCAGGTAGGAGTCTCTTGAACCAGAGAATACAAGATCATACAACAGTTTGACTATCCATTCAACATCAGGCGCATCAAAAAATCCATTTTCAACATGACTATACACTTGACTAATTAACTGTAACAATTTCTCTCTGGAAAATTCTGCAAAAATCTCATAGCATTCATCCCACGCCTCCCCTGCTAATAATGCAAAATATTCCCGATCTTGCGGGCTCATTCTGACAGATTTTCAGTATACTGTATTACTGCAGTGGTCAGTAAATGTATGGCCAGAACATTCTGTAACGAGTCTGAGATCAAGGGCAAGGTTTGACCACAGTTCACAGCATACAGACACTGGAAACAGAGAATGAGGTGCAAAATGATGTTTATTAAGAAATACTCATAAACCAACTTAAAAGGCAATATCGTGCAAACACATGCGCAACATGCAATACATACAATTACACAGAGAAGCAATAGTAGTAATAACCCAACATAAATGCGATGTCATGCAATATACATGATAATTCAGAAGTAGTGATAAATGTACACCTGACTATCTATCTAACTACAGAATATATATATGTACAGTATATATAAATATACACACAATCGTCATACACCAGGGATCAGACAGAATCTCAGAGTCAGCAGGAGAGCAAAGTCAGCAACAGGTAATCAGAGAACACGGAGTCAAGGATAAAGCAGAAGACAAGATCAAGACAGAATACAGGTTCATAAACAGGAAGCCATCCACAGAATCTGGAGCAGGGAATCAGGAATCAGAATGTCCAGGAGCTCAGACCTAGGAGATCAATGTTCTGGCAACCAGCAGGCGGAAGAGGCAGACCTTAAATACTCCAGGAAGGAGACAAGCTGCCTGCTGTCCATCAGGGCTGCTCACAATCCACAGAGCCCTCTGCTGGTGGTGAGCAGAAGTCCATGACTGCTGTAAGTCCATAACCCCCCTGCTGGTGGCAAGGTGCAAAAGTCCAGGCAGTCCAAACCACCACCACCAGCAGGCCAGAAAAGAACAGAACCAGGTTCCTTACATTTATGTTTTTGTGATTTTGTGTTCATATGCGATGTTCCCTTGAGTATCACTCAAACTAATTTACAGGAAAACGTGTCTGATTAACTTCTGAATCACACGTCATATGTTTGTGCAAAAATGCAATTTTCGTGTGATTTTTGTGCTCTGCCATGGAGTTGGAAACACAAATTACACACTGCACACAAAAAAGCATACCTGCTGTAAAATGCGGAAAAACCCACAAAACACAAATCGCTTATTAAAGGCACAAAAATAAGGATACCATTGAAATACATTAGATGTGTAGCAAATGCGATATCAAAAAAATCACAAATCGCATGCGTTTTCTAATAAGTGTGAACCCTGCCTTACTCTTCTATTGCTAACTTGTGTTTGTTCACCTAAGGACAGATTTATAAAAGTGCATATAAAATACAAATTGCTTTGTTCAGCCTTTCTGTGCACCATAAGTACCATAAGTAATTAATAATAGAATTTATAATAGAACACTGTTTGCTTATTTAAGCTGTCACCGGTCTATTCTGCTGAATCTATACCACTTGCATTCATTCTTTTTAGAATGGGTGTGGGTGGTTAATTTATAACAGTACAGAAAGCTTTCCACATCTCTAATTTCTGCACTTCTTAAAGTGGACTAAGTATTTTTTTTTACATTTTAAAAAACAAACTTGCCCTGTAGTCACATTTCACTTCTAACATCCACGCGTGAGACCCCTACCGAAAATTACAAATGCCCACAGAGTTTCAATTATATTTAGGCCTGTGGACTGAGATGGCATTCCAGAACGTTGTACTTGATCCTCTGCATGAATGCCTTAGTGGATTTTAAACAGTGTTTAGGGTCATTGTCTTGTTGAAAGGTCCACCCCCAGTGCAGCTTTTACTTTGTCACTAATTCCTGGCCATTGGTCTCCAGAATCTGCTGATACTGAATGGAATCCATGCGTCCCTCAACTTTAACAAGATTCCCAGTCCCTACACTGGCCACACAGCCCCACAGCATGATGGAACCACCACCATATTTGGGAGGTAGCAGGTGTACTGTAGGTAGCAGGTGTTTTCTTGGAATGCTGTGTTGTTTATCCTCCATCTCCATAATGCCCCTTGGTATGCCCAAATAACTCAACTTTAGTTTCATCAGTCCACAGCACCTTATTTCAAAATTATTATTATTGGTTTATTAAGTGCCAACATATTCTGTGGCGCTGTACAAAGTAAGAAACAAACATGGGGTACATAATACTACAGACAATGGTGTACACCAATATACAAGATACATAATTAGTGACAAAATACAAAAATGATACAAAATACAGAATTGGTAATGACAGTGATAAAAGTAACATGATAAATAAAATGTATAATGATTTCCAAGGCACAAAAGGGGGAGAGAGCCCTGCCCTTGCGAGCTTACAATCTAAAGGGAATGGGGGGGAAACAAGAGGAGGGATAATGAAGCTGACTTGTCCAAATGTGTTTTAGCATACCTCAAGCAGCTCTGTTTGTGCTGTGGGCGGAGAAAAGGCTTCCTCTACAACACTCTTGCAGACAGCATCTCCTTGTGTAAAGTACGCCGAATGGTTGAACGATGCACAGTGACTCCATCTGCAGCAAGATGATGTTGTAGGTCTTTGGTGCTGGTCTGTGGGTTGACTCAGACTGTTTTCACCATTCGTCACTTCTGTTTATCCGAGATTTTTCTTCGTCTGCCACTTCAAACCTTAACTTGAACTGAGCTTGTGGTCTTCCATTTCCTCAATATGTTCCTAACTGTGGAAACAGACAGCTGAAATCTCTGAGACAGCTTTCTGTATCCTTCCCCTAAACCATGATGGTGAACAATCTTTGTCTTCAGGTCATTTGAGAGCTGTTCTGAGACCCCCATGTTGCTACTCTTCAGAGAAAATTAAAAGAGGAGGGAAACTTACAATTGACCCCCCTTAAATACTCTTTCTCATAATTGAATTCACCTGTGTATGTAGGGCAGGAGTCACTGAGCTTGCCAAGCCAATTTGCGTTTCAATAATTAGTTGTAAAGGTTTTGGAATCAATCAAATAACAACAGTGCCCAAATGTAGGCACCTGCCTAATTTTGTTTAAACAATTTTTGCACACTTTCTGTAAATCCAATAAACTTCATTTCACTTCTCAAATATCACAGTGTGTGTCTCCTATATGATATATTTAACTGCCATTTTCTATTGTAACAACCAACGATTTATACAGGAAAATCATGATAATTAACAAGGTTGTCCAAACTTTCACATCTCACTTAGTATATCCTACAAAGGATCGGCACCACACGATATATGTATTTTAAATAGCTCTTAAACTTTTATTGCATAGTAAAAGATTGACAGGCAGCGACAGCCCGCTGTTTCGGCCTGAGAGGCCTTTATCAAGTTGCCAAAAGATGTCAAATGCAACTTGATAAAGGCCTCTCAGGCCGAAACAGCGGGCTGTCGCTGCCTGTCAATCTTTTACTATGCAATAAAAGTTTAAGAGCTATTTAAAATACATATATCGTGTGGTGCCGATCCTTTGTGGACTACAGACTGTGTTGACCCTTTGGTACAAGGGTGAGGATCTTGGCACACTTCTTTTTACCTTTGAGCATTAAGTGGGTGCTCCTGGACACATGCTTTCACTTAGTATATCCTGTCAGGAAGACATTATAATACTTTCTGCTTAAATGTACCTCAAAACAAGTTAAGGAACTGGAATAATTTAGAACTAACCTAGAAATAGTTACTTTTTTTCTTAACTATACTTGCTTAAAAGACTATTGCTTAACAAATAATTAAAAAATGTTCTCAAAGTCAGGATAAAAGCAAGATTTAAACCAGCTAAAAAAAAAGTCACATACTCACCTATGTAGAGGGAAGGCACTGGAGTCTTCCCGGTCCTCTGTCAGTGTCCTCGTTCCCCCGCTGTCCCATGTTCAAATTTGCTGCCTTTGGGAGACCTCAGAAGGTATGTGCAGTATGGAGCCACCCATCTTTGGAAGCCATTGGGGACATGAGTGCTTCTGAAGCCTATTGGGGATCCCCGAAGGCATACTCCACCAGAATAATTTTAATGGTTATGACAGTGCTGGACCAAAGACACAGAGCAATGATTGCAAAGGTTCTATAGGATCCAGAGCCTTCCCTCTTTGTAGATGAGTATCTGACTTTTGTTTTCTAGCTGGGTTTTTTTCTAGCAAGGTATTGAGTCTGAGATTGAGAAGGTGGAAATAAGACCAGAACCACACTAGGTAGGTACAGGCAGAAGGGTAGTAGAAGAAGTAGTCCAAGAGAGATACGAGAAGTCAGAGTACCAAGGTACATAGTACCAAGGTACATAGTAGAGCAGTAGCCAATCTAGTAATGGGCGGCCCAGACATTAATGGTATCCAAAGGGTAAGAGAAAAGCAGGTTAGGTACAATAGCAATGTCGGTCCAGACAGTAATCCAATACAGAGTCAAAGATCAGGCTTAGGTCATACACAAGGGAATCCAAAAATATCACACCCCTCAAAGTAGCACTAAAGCAGCTATTCGCTATCACATGGCAAAGATATACTGGCTAGGGCAGGCTTTTATTCACAGGATCAATCATGCTGGACAACAAGTTCCTACAGCCATTGGATGCTTCAGCAAAAGAGTGGCCTATTGGCCACTTAAAGCCCTAGACTGCAGTATCCTCCTCCAGCCACTACCGGTGCTGTCGGTAGGCCTTTGAGGGACGAGCAGAAGCGTGCCCCAGTCAGAAGAAATACTCTGCCAAGCATGCGGGCATATTGCTTTAGCTAGACAGCGCTCAACAGTGTTCTTCTATCGACCACCATGCACCCTGTGAGGGAATAGACTCACCTCGTATATGTGACCACTGCTTGGTTGGTCATACAGCGCTCAATGAGTAGCCAGCATCAGGCTCTGTATGTTGTCAGCTTCCTCTTACTCCGGCCTACAGGTATCCAGCAATCATTAAAACCTCTTAAAAAGAAGAGGCTCGCATAGCATAATTACGTAAAAATAAAAGCTAATTTAGTAATAAAATACACTCACATTCTGGTGACACGCAACACAGGCATTGAGCATTACAGGCTCTCCCCCGTTGCCTCCCAGGCAGGCGTCTTGGTTGTCCCCCTTTTCGCCGCCTCGCTCCTGTCCCGCATAAAACTCGTCCTGCATGTTTGTTAGGCTCCAAGTTAGCAAGCATGCATGCCTGGGGAAGGTGGGGGTGTGCTGTCCCAGAGCAGATGCCAGCTGTACGAGCCATCTCTCGGAGCAACCAGACTCGCCGGGGGTATGGCCGTGAGTGTGTGACATATACTTACATCAGATTTAAGCTCTTTTTAACTGATTCCGGACGCAGTATATTGAAATCTAAGCCCTATTTGTAGACCCTTATCTTTGCCAAGGCATAGATTTCAATATCCCAGCCCTGTGCTCTGTTGTCGCAATCGTGCTTCCGCTGTTGCTACACTCAGCTGTCTGATGGCAGATGAGCTCTGTGACCCTGTGATCACTGTTAGCCAAACACAGTGATCACAAAGGGAAGGTTAAAAAAAAAAAAAAAAAAAACCCTGGTTCTTAAAGTGACTCAGAGCTGAATAAAATAAAACGTTTTATACATACCTTCCTCCAGCCCCATCCGCTCGGATCAATCCCACGCCATCCTCCGCTGCCTCCAGCTCCGTTATCGGGTCCCGTCACTTCCGTCAGTCGGAGCAAGTCTGATGTAAGAGAAGTGCGCTGGTTGAGCCACTGGAGAGATACGTAGAGGGCGCACTTTTCCTGCGTAGACTGGCCCCGACTGGCTGAAGTGACAGGACCCACTTTCCGGAGCTGCAGACAGCGGAGGACGGTGGCGTGGGAGTGATCCGAGTGGATGGGGATGGAGGAAGCTCCAGGTATGCATAAAACTTTTTATTTTATTTCGCTCTGGTACATTTTAGGGGCCCATTCACACTACAAAGTAGCCAAACAGTTTTGCATGGGTGATTTTACAACGATTAGCGCAGTAAAATCACTGTACACTCCCGGGATCATGATTAGGGCTTGTTTAAGCACTGTACCGGGATTGCTCAAGAATCACAGCAAAATGCTGCAGGTAACAAGTTTTGCCATTGCTGTTATTCGTGAAATGCCCAGGTTCGGCGGAAATCGCGTCAGAGAGATCATTGCCCTAGGGTTATAATTGCACTAGTGCTTTAAAAAGCGCCTGCGTTTCGGCAATTAGCGGAAATCGCCCGCTAATCGCCGTAGTGTGAATGGGCCCTAAGGGTCAGAGCTGGAAAATCTAGAATCAGTTAAAATACTGCCATTGTTTTCATGATGTAATGGCTGTGGACACTTCTTGGGTTGAACACAGAGTTTTTTAGAAAGTGAAAAGGAAAGGATCATGAGAAATTGTTTTTCCAAAACACCGCAGCCAATTCACCACAGACAGAGTAACAGCCTACCATTTACCTCATATAGTAACACGCTGGACCCTCGAGAGGAAGTTTACTTGACATTCATGGAACACTTAAACAGTTGACATTTGGTGATTCCTTACTAATGAGCCACACACCTTATTTTGATAGTTCCCGAGGGAACCTAATACTGAGTGACACTACATGGACAGAATCAGAAATTTGGGAATAGCAGCAATTCTGACCAAGCACATAGGCCTCTGATAAAGTGGAGCTGTGAGATATGAAATAACCATCAGGCTTTGTTCTAATAAGCTGGCATTATTTCTAGCTTTATTAGCTGATTCATACTTATAATCCACAAACTACAGTATGATATAGTACATATGTTGACTTAACTGCAGCTATGGAAAACATGCTTGAATTCTCAAGTTTAAAGTCTAACTCCTTATCTAAACTTTTTTTCCCAAATGATCAATGAAACAGTATGCTTAATGTACTAAGCGTTACAACTCCTAAATAAAAAAAACAGACCTTTTGCACAGACCATATCCACTTCTTTTTCTCCAGCCCTGTTATTTGCAGGGCTGTGGAGGTCATATGTCCATTTATTGCACATTTGCTCTTTAAACCCATAAAGATTCTTATAGCGCTACATATCACAAACATGATGTTATGACAGACAGACATTACTTAAAGGAGCACTACAGCAAAATGCTTTAAACTTTTAGGGAAGTTTTACACTTGTGCACTGTGGTAGCGGTGCGTTTTGGAACATTCACAGCCCACGGCAGCTGAAATATCGCATTATAGCCACGGTGCGACTGAGGGGAAAAAATTAATAATCAACTTCCGGTGCACTTCTATGAGTTACAGGATAAGGCACTGCAGCTGGTGCATTACTTCTGCGGCACCTGGAGCACTTCCGTCGCAACGCACCCCAAGCAGTGTGTCATGTCTCATAGACTATAAAAGCCACTGCAATGAGCTGTGGCAGGGGAGAGTACTGTGATGCAATAGGACGTGATAAGTGTCAAAGGGGCTAAAAATATATATTTACTCATTCATAAAGTAAGTACATTTGTCCAAGAGTAAATCTACCATAGTTTTGTTTTTCTTACTTCCTACCCTGTTTCCCAGTAATTAAGAAATCCCCTGAAAGTAAGCCCTAGCAGGAATTTCCAGCATGCTCAAAATATAAGCCCTACCCCGAAAGTAATCCCCAGTGGCTGTAAGGGAAAAAAGTATGGCAACTTGTATTATTACTGGAGCCGATGGTCTCGCAGGTGGGACCATGGCTCCATCATAGGACCAATCACTGCTACTCAGCAAATTTAGTGATTGGCCCAATAATGGAGCTATCGTCCTGTCTGTAAGACTATCGGTTTGAGTATAAACACAAGTTGCTGTACTTCTTCCATATAGGGGACATTGGAAGACACAGAGAGCGCGGCATGAAGCTGGGGATAAGAGGAGGATGCAGGGGGCAGCAGAAGACACAGCAGAGGACATAGGGGGACATGGGACACAGGAGGACAGGGGATAGAGGAGAAGACGGGGACAGAGGGGGACACCAGGAGGATGCTACAGGTAAAGGGGGGACACAGGAACAAACAAGAGGTGGATCCAACACAGGGCAAGGCGGCACAGTGGAGAAGAGAGGAGGACACACAGCACAGGAACTTGTGTGTTTATAGAAATATAAGACATCCGCTTAGAATATACCCTAGCACATGTTTTGATGCAAAAAAATAATATAAGACACTGTCTTACTTTCAGGGAAGCATGGTATGTAGCTTTTATACAGTTGTAACTATAATCTGATACCTGTGAACCTCAAAGCAGATGACATACTTGTTTTTGTGTGTGTTTTCTGCTCAGAAAAACTGATTTAAACAGAGAACTCATGATAATCAATGTGCTAGTTAACACGTAGGCAGGGGACACACTTGACTGTTTTCGTGGTCGTTTTCTGCACAGAGAAACTGAGAAATCAATGGGCTAGTTCAAACTTAATGCAGGATAATTCTGCACATTTTGTCAGTTTTCTCTAGTGTGTGTTTCTCTGCATATAAACACACATGGTGTACGGAAAACGCGTGCAGAAAAACACACGCAGAAAACTGAAAGACAACTGTGTCCCCTGCCATACCAACAGGTTTTGAACTAGTCCATCTTCTCTTGGGGGATTCTCAAGGATTAATTTGTGTTTTTCAAAAGTACTCTCTGGTATTAATCTATGCTAACAGTACATACTGGCTAGTCCTCCTACATATATGCCACTTTCCTGGATTGTGCCACTGCTTCTTAGGAAGTAGTTTTGAAAATAAAGCAAACCATAATAATTTTTCATGAGGAGATGGACTAGTCCAAAAGTTGTCAGTAAATAGTTTTACAATGCATTTACTTGAGGACAAATGAATGTATTTGTACATAACTATGTTTTACAGCGTAATTGCCTTAGTGCTTGTTTAAATCGTGGGCTAGGGATGATCAATTAGCTGCAAATAATTTCTCCTTACATTGAAATGATATGCAGCTTGAAATGTGACCAATCAGAGTAATTTCCTGACAATTTTTATTGGTCCAAGTTCAAGCTGCATACCATTTACATGAAATGTGAATGCAAGGGGAAATTATGCGCATCTCATTGATCATCCCTTTCCTTGACTATACAGTAAGCCCTCTAAGGGTCACAGAGTAGCCACTGGTGGGATAAATTCAGTCCTGGAGTTGCATGTTGGGCACCACCAGAGACTTAACCACATAAGTGGTTTGAAACGGTATAGCTATGTCCCACAGGACTTCAGTTCCTGCCCAGGGACATAGATATTTGTCTATTGCTGCGGTTGGCCACTGCTCGCTTCCGCGCTTACTCCTGCGCGGGTACTCATTACTGCATGTTAGAAGGGAGATGAATGAATAGGAATGCTGTTCCCTGTGTCAATGATCACCAGCATCAATAAGAGGCCGCGATCATTGTAATAGAACGAAATAACACATCAACACATTACTTCCTGTTCACGTACTTATAGTACGCTAATAGGAATAGTCTTCTGGACAAATAGTAAAACTACGCCTACATACACTTATTTTAATAAAAATACCCACACTTACATTTAAAGTCTTGGTGTCCTGAGGAGGCGTGACTACACGCGAAACAGCTGTTGACACAGGTGGCTTGTACTCGTTGCTATGTAACTGTGCTTAAATAAACTACCTCTTGCTTTGGAGTGTCGGAGTCCGTCTTCTTCATTCATCCTTACATTTAAAATGAACGCCTTCACTCCCACCCCTCTCTCATAGTTACCTTAATAAATTATATACATGTATATAAAAAAAATGACAAATAAAAAAAATACATAAATAGTTACCTTTGGTACTGAACTTTTTTTTAATATGTATGTCAAAAGGGTATATTAATGTTATTTATGAAATTATGGGTTGGTAATTAGTGATGGGCACAAAATTGAAAAAAATGCACCTTTATTTCCCAATAAAATATTGGCACCCCACATTGTACTAGGAAAATGTTTTAAATGTTTTAATATCCAGGACAAATGGGCAAATAAAATGTGTTGAATTTTAATTACGGTAGCATGTATTATTTTAAAGATATCATGGCCGAAAACAGAAATAATGATTTTTTTTTCATTATTTTCTTATTTTTCCAGTTAAAATGCATTTAGAATAAAAGCAAAATTTACCACCCAAAGAAAGTTTAATTGTTGGCAAAAAAACAAGATCTAGATTGTTCCATTGTGATAAGTAGTAATAAAGTTATAGGTAAATAAATGGAAGGAGCGCTGAAAGGTGAAAATTGCTCTGGTCCTTAAAGGGAACCAGAGAGGAATGCTTTGGTAAAATAGAAAAAAGATTTTATACATACCTGGGGCTTCTTCCAGCCCCATAAGCCTGGATCGCTCCCACGCCGCCATCCTCCGCTTCCTGGATCCGCCGGTACCGGGCCCGTCACTTCCGGCGGACGCGCCCAATTGTCCGCATCACAGGGGCTCCCTCCATACCCGTACGCATGCGGCTGCGCAGTAAGCAGCCACACGCGTACCTGTATGGAGGGAGCCCCCTGTGATGCGGAGAATTGGCCGCGTCCGCCGGCCGACTGGCCGACTCGCGGCAATGACTGGACCCGGTACCGGCGGATCCAGGCAGTGGAGGACGGCGGTGTGGGAGCGATCCAGGCGTATGGGGCTGGAGGAAGCCCCAGGTATGTATAAAAGATTTTCTTTATCCTCTCTGGTTCCCTTTAAGGGGAAATACCTCTCAGTAATGAAGTGGTTAAAGTGTACGTGAAACGAAGCTCTTGTACAAAAAACACATGCGTACCTAAGAAGATGGAAGTCTGTGGTTCCTATAGAGCAGGCTTTCTCAACCAGGATTTCCTGGAACCCCAGGGTTCCTCGAGTACTCTGCAAGGGTTCCTTGGCATTTTCCCCCATCGTGGGGGAAGTATAATAGAGCACATCATAATAGGCGATACTTCAACAAGAAGCACTAAATTGGGGGGTCTGGAGACAGTATAATGAGTGGTAGTGTAATAGGGGTAGTGAAATAAACAGCCACACATACTTTTAAAGACCATGTCTCCTTCAAAATAAATGCAGGGGTTCCTCGAGATCAAAAAATTATTTGCAGGGGTTCCCTGATATCCCAAAGTTATTTGCAGGGTTCCTCCAGGGTAGAAAGGTTGAGAAAGGCTACTATAGAGGCTTTCCACACCTTCCCCCGGTCCTCTGTTGCTGAGCGGGGATCCCCAAAGTATTCCCACAAGGGCAGGGCCGGCGCTACCATAGAGGCAGAGGAGGCAGCTGCCCCAGGGCCCCAGAGCTTGTAGGGGCCCCCAGTGGCTACAAGAGGAAAAAAAATTTCAAATCGGCCTTATAGTTTTTGAGAAAATCGATTTTAAAGTTTCAAAGGAAAAAAAATACACATTTTAAAATATGCCGACTTTAATGGTTAATAGAAATCCACCTTAAATGCTAGAAACCCTAAATTTGCAGGATATGTTAAGGAGTTCATTAGGAATAAGAGGAAAAAACAATTTTTCAAAAAGACTTTATAGTTTTTGAGAAAATCGATTTTAAAGTTTAGAAGGAAAAAGTATACTTTTAAATGCGGTAAATGTCACTTTTAGTAGTTAACCTGCCTGGCGTTCTATTAAGATCGCCAGGCAGGCTGCGGGAGGGTTTTTTTTTAATAAAAAAAAAACTATTTCATGCAGCCAACTGAAAGTTGGCTGCATGAAAGCCCACTAGAGGGCGCTCCGGAGGCGTTCTTCCGATCGCCTCCGGCGCCCAGAATAAACAAGGAAGGCCGCAATGAGCGGCCTTCCTTGTTTTGCTTACATCGTCGCCATAGCGACGAGCGGAGTGACGTCATCGACGTCAGCCGACGTCCTGACGTTAGCCGCCTCCGATCCAGCCCTTAGCGCTGGCCGGAACTTTTTGTTCCGGCTACGCTGGGCTCAGGCGGCTGGGGGGACCCTCTTTCGCCGCTGCTCGCGGCGGATCGCCGCAGAGCGGCGGCGATCAGGCAGCACACGCGGCTGGCAAAGTGCCGGCTGCGTGTGCTGCTTTTTATTTGAGCCAAATCGGCCCAGCAGGGCCTGAGCGGCAGGCTCCGGCGGTACTGGACGAGCTGAGCTCGTCCAGACCGCCCAGCAGGTTAACCTAACGGTAGTGTAATTTTACATGCATCAAACGAAAGCGCAATAAATTTCCTGACGGGGTTTCCAGGGGTCTATACGCAGCCGCAGCGCTTTGGCCAGGGATCGCTATACAACCGCAATATGGCTGTATGAAGATCCCTGGCATTTTTTCCTATTTTCCCAAAAAATTTTATGTTTAGAGTGTGGGAATTAAAAAAAAAATTATGTGGGGTCCCCCCTCCTGAAACTTTTTAACCCCTTGTCCCCCATGCAGGCTGGGATAGCCAGAATGTGGAGCTCCGACCGATTGGGATTTTACACCCTGACTATGCCAGCTGCAAAAAAGGTCCCCTAATGCCGATTTTTGTTCCGTGGTATATGTTGGGGGGGCCCCCCAGGTTTATTTTGCCCTGGGGCCCCATTGTTGCTTAAACCGGCCCTGCACAAGGGCTTAATGGAATGAAGATCATGGCCACACTCCTCTTCAGGAACGAGTGCAACTGCACTGCGCCTGCGTAAGTATGGCCATACTTGCTCAGTAAGCCAGATCTGCTCATGCAGGATCAGCTCTGTGCTACTGGGGCGCTTGTGCCAAAAAAGGAGCACTGCCCCGATGTGCCAGAGCGTCCCAGCAACCAGCAGCAGTGGCAAGGAGAACACAGGAAGCCTCAGAGCAACCAGAGGCTTCTCAGTAAGTTTGTGTTCCTTAATCTGAACTTCGGCTCTGGTTCTCTTTAAAGTGTTATCGTGGCTATATTAAAAAAATAGATACTCATCTAAGAAGGGGAAAGCCTCTGGATCCTGCAGAGACTTCCTACATCCAATTGGCTCCCACTGTGCCCTTATCCAGACCCCCAGAAGGCATCCGAGAGGAGTTCGTTGGATATGTTATGTACCTGCTCTCCACTTCAAGTGCGGCCATACTGCGACTCCGAAAGTGCAGCAACACCTGCCCAGTAAGCCAGAGTTGCTCATTCACGAGTGGCTCTATGCAACTGCGCAGTCACGGCCGCACTTGAGGATGAAGAGGAGCATGGACACGATCTTCAAGAGATTCCCAGGCAGCGGTGGTTGAGGATCCAGAGGCTTCCATCTTCTTAGGTAAGTAGCCGTTTTTTTTCTTGTTTATTGCTTTAAACTGTTTATATAGGGGTTGGCATACCAGTATTACACAAAAGCAGTTATAATCAACCATGGATACTGAACTGATCAGAGCCGCAGTTTAAAATTCTAAATGTTATTGCTATGTTAATGTATTTTTTTAGAATGGCGCACCACATTGTATTGGTGTGCACAGTAGTTGCCAGCGCTGACGAGTAATGTGTAGTATTTAGGGAACATGCTCTCACTCGTCTCTTTGTATGGCATGATGGGTACAGCATTTGGTGACAGTATAAATACTGATGATAAATGCATCATTTCAGATTTTCTTAGAAGTGTGTATAACCTATTCTAAGAATTATGTTTCCTTGCTTCTGGATATCTGTCCACATTCGTGATGCATTTTTATGTAACTTTAATTATTAGCATCGCTGATCATATAATTATGATATTAATATAGACAATTTAAGTTTCTACTGCTTGTAATTAAACTGTGTTATTGTAATTAATGTAATCCAAAGTACTGTTAAGCAGTCCTGTCATGGACTTGTTTAAAATTCTTGAGACTTGGCCCTGGCCTTGAACTCAAACACATCTCATGTATTCGAATGGTGTGTCAACACAGTCCATGCTGCTATAGTGCCACCTGTTGTAAAAAAGGTGAACCACACTTATGCAAGTCAAAACTCAAAGTATAGCTAGATGTTTGATTGTGTGAGCGTGTATGTATGATGCGGTATCAGCACACATCTAATTTTAATTGGCCAATCATTGGCCAATTTTACCATCAGTATGTAGCATAATAGTTTACCTACACAGTCTTTTCATAGCATTTAAAATCTGTTGAACCTCATACCGCAATGGGCTCTATTCACAAAACTTCTCATAAATGACTAATTTATCACCTAATTGATAAGAATAACCTTTCAGCACATTTACAAGCAAAATAATCACTCAAAGTAAGTTGTTCCTGATTAACTTCATTTCAATATTATTTTTCTTAACGTAATTATATTATATTTTTTCTCTTTGGAAGCTTAAATAAAGTAACATAGATGAGGTGAAAACCGAGGAAAACGGGTGAAAAAGCTTTGTGAATCATGATTGAGGTGGTAACATTAACCAGCAATTGGTCAATCAAAACGTTTTGCTTGTAAAGTTGTTTTATAGAAAAGGTGAGAAACATGTGAGGAGAAATAATTGATGAGATTTGTTTAATGAATATCAACCCAAAGGTCTGCAAAGATCTATGAAAACACTTCAATTTTTGTCATGATATTTTTGCAGAGAACTGTTAAGGTGGCCATATATCTATCGAGAGGGAATCGTGTGTCTTCCAGTGTGCTTGATCTATGAAAAGTGGCCAAAAAATAATGTTGAATCAACCAGCTTAGTCGATCAAGCAGGATGGAAGATCTTGGCCGATTGCACAGGAATCAGCTACTGTTCTCATACTATTTGATCGACACTAAATCGACTTATGCATTCAGAGCATGGAGGCACAGCATCGGTAATATCGATAAGTGAAGGTGAATCACATTGGATATCGCTTGTAGTGTGTGGGGCACTAGTCAATTGACTTTCAATCAACAACACTAAAACTGATCGCCCAATAAAATTGATTGCTTAGTCGATAGAATCAGGATCACTAGATGTATTGTTTTGGCTCAGGGCAGCTGTAACCACAGTGATGAGGCAGTAACCGCTACATCATAGCCCATCCCAGTGCTATGTTTACATACACAGGCAGTGCAATGCCATTTCTGGTGAATTATTGTTCTTCAGCACCAGATGCTAGATCATAAAAAAATATTTTATGCCTGTTATAGTTATATGTTTGCCGAGCACTTTATTGTGGAATTCTGACACACATTGATAGAATGCTAAGTATTTTTGCTGCCTGTTATAAATTATCTTAGGAATTTAAAATAATGCATTATGTAGATATTTGGATGCCAATTACTAGACTATTGCTGACAGATGTTCTTAGGGATAAGAATTGCAGGTGTATTTACTTACTGATTGAAGTTCAAATCTGGAATATACAGACACTAATTTACCGTTGTACAGGAATTATCCTCACTCACTGTATGTTCACTTCAGCCAGGTTTAATAGAAATGTCTATTTCCTTTAACCTGTTGTTAATGATGGAAAAATTGAAAGAAACATAGGCAAGTGTGGGAATTTTATTATTTTAAGCTCCTTGCACCAAAAAGTGGCATCGCGCGGTAATACTGTGATGCATTATGACTCATACAGTGAAGCATGTAGTACTATTAAAAGTATGCGTCATTGCACTGTACAAACACACTGTGTGCAGTGCGCTATCCTGACGGAACTTGCCACAACACACCGCAGGCCAATCGGTCCCATAGGAATATCATTGCATCACGTTTGGGATGCGATAATATTGTGCGTTGTGACAGAACGCAATGCATATTGGGCCCGATTTAATTCACTTTTTCTTCTAGGAGATAATTTATCATCTTCTGTTTAAGATAACTTATGAGCAATCCGCAGTTGCAAAAAGTACCAAAAAGAGAAAAACTACTGTCAAAATTATAGTATTTTCTTGCTTACTGATGGCTTGAAAGGTATTTTATTTATAAGGTGTGAAAATATTACCTAAGAGGAAACTTACGAAAAAAGTGAATAGGATCGGGCCCATAGTGTGCAAAGAGCCTAACGCAAAAAAAAAAAAGTTGCCACCCTCCAAAATCCCCTTCATACTCATTTATGGAGAGTTCCTTAGGGGATACATGAACCCTCTGCCCCATCTGAATTGCATGGGTGCTTATGACGTCACTCAGTAATTCTCAGAGTCTGGATGCTGCTCCTTTGGTAGGACACACCATGCTCCCACAAGAAACAAGTGGTAGGCTGCCACTGCCTCTACCACAACCCTATCACATTTTTGTTTGGCCCAATTCCAAATAGCATTGAATTTGCATGGAAGATGAAATTATTTGCATTTCATTCACTATCTCTAATAAATAAACACACAACCAGATGTTATAATTAGTGAAAACTGCATGTCAAAATACTCAGTACTGAAGCAGATGTAGGCTGCTAAAAAAGATGAAAGTAAATGTAAAGAGAACTGAGCTCCAGAGGTTCCCCACTAGTCTAGCCTAAAGCAAACCATAGAACTAAGGACCATAAAGGAGAGAGACTTCGTTGGTGGAAGAGACCATGTAAAAGTCAACATATTGCATGTTCTTTCCACAACCAATATATATGCAGCTATTGAATGTTTTCACGCCCACTCTGCTACCACCTTGTGACAAAAGGATGTGAACATGAGCCTGCAGCTTCTGATGGGCATAGCGCGCTTGCAGGCTCTCTCTCGGCTGTGCTCATCATTATTATTATCATCTCATTCGCGCAAACTTCAGTGGTTCTGCGAACTATATGAAAGTTCGACCCGCCCCCTATACTACATCATTAGGGTCAACTTTGACCCTCTACCTCACAGTCAGCAGACACAGGGTAGCCAATCAGGCTATACTGCCTCCTGGAGCCCCCCCCCCCCCCCTCCTTATAAAAGGCAGACAGCATCAGCCTTTTCACTCACTCCTGTGGCTGCAGTAATTAGAGAAGGGAAAGAACCTGCTGTAGACATAGGGAAAGCTTAGTTAGGCTCTTGTTAGGCTTGTTAGCATGCTCCTTGCTGATACTTATTGTTAAAAAGCACCCCTCAACAGCTCTTTTGAGAGCTAACGTTGTTCTTGTGATCTATTTTTTTTTTCGTGTGTGTGTCCCACAGACACTTGTTGCATATACAGCCCTGTCAGTCAGTCGCAGCTGGCCCTTGACCCCTTGGTAATTCCTACTGTGCCACTGCCAGGCCCAGCACATTCAGTGACTACCTGTGTGTGTGACAGCTGCACATTTGTAATACCAATCACTGCATACCTACTTGTTCAGTGCACCTACCTACGTGAGCGCACGCAGTGTTATATACCACCAGTCACTGCACCTGTTCACGGTACCTGTGTGTGTGACAGCTGCACATTTGTAATACTAGTCATTGCATAATTGTTCACAGTACCTGTGTGACTGCACGCTGTTTAATATACCAGTCCGTGCATACCTGTTAACTGCACCTGTGTGACAGCTGCACATTTTATTTTAATACCAGTCACTGCATACCTTTCACTGCACCTGTGTGAATGCACATTGTATTAGTCAAGTCAGTGCATGCCTTTCACTTCATCCCCCCAATATGCTCAAAACAGGCAGAGGCAGGCCACCCGTTCGAGGTCGTGCTGTCATGATTTTGTGCGGCCCTCGACCAAAGTACAGTGTTCAGAAGGCGCGTGCCATCAACCCCCAAGATTGTCAGGACGTAGTTGACTATTTAACACAGAACACCTCATCTTCCTCAGCTTCCCGCACGGAAGCATGACATATCTTCCTCCTCCTGTTTTGATTCTGGCACCCCACTTAAAACTCTGTCAGCCGCCACCACCAAAGTTGTGTTGGCAAGTAGTGTCATATCTGGAACACAGCATTAGGTCAAGGGTCTATCTGACCATGGATTCCTGGTCTGAAAATCACGCTCAGGCCTGCCCAGTGGTGGGTCAAGGGTCCATCTGACCACGTGGTCTGCAAAGCACAGTCAGGCCTGCTCGAAGACTAAGTCAGTCCCCACACACAGCATCTCTGCCTGCACGACGTGTGACTGCCTGCCCCAAGACTAAGTCGCTCCCCACACAGCATCTCTGCCTGCAGGCTGCTTGACTGCCTTCTCCGACACCACCAACAGGGTCCAGGACTTCAGGCGGATTCCTGAATTTTAAAGGCCGCTGCTAGCAGCGGCCACTATAATAATTTTTCTGGTGCGTGTATATGCCTGCCTAATTGTTCTGGCTGCACTGCAGCTGCAACAACAAAACAAAAGGCATGTACATGTGACAATTCCCCTCCGTGATCGTTACCTTGCCGTGGTTAAGGGGCTTGTGTATCACAATGAAGCAATGACCGCCGGCTATATGAGTGTCTTGGGGGGGGGCACACCCAAGATAATAAGGTCGTTGCTTCATTGTGGACAGACCAAATACGATCAGCTGGACAGTCACTGTTGTTCTGTCATTGAGCTACCTCAGCCACCATATGGGCTTGAAAACTGATATCGCCTGCACTCTGGCTAAGGTGCGCACCAGTCCAGCACAGCCGTCACTACACAAACAGCTGTTTGCGGTATGTTACACAGTGAGTTTGGTCTGTCAGTGTGAAGCAGTACACTAATTACACTACCTGATTGATGTATACACATGCAAGATGTTTTAAAGCACTTTAGGCCTCCAATTTAGCATGCAATGTGATTTCTGCCCTTAAAACACTGCTGTGCGTCAAATCCAGATTTTTCCCCGGACTGTTGGCGTGTATCCCACTCCGCCATGCAAAAACTCAGGTGTTAGACGCCTTAAAACATCTTTTCCATCACTTTTGTGGCCAGCATAAATGTTTGTAGTTTTCAAAGTTCACCTCCCCATTGAAGTCTATTGCGGTTTGTGAAAGTTTGCGCAAACCAAACTTTTTTTGCAGAAGTTCACATTCGAGGTTTGCGAACTCAAAATCGGAGGTTCGAGCCATCTCTACTTGATGGACATTGGTCATACTTAAAGTAGCCTGCCATTTCCGGCATACTTGTAGGAGCGTGTCCTTTGTGACTTACAAATTGTGAGAATGGAACTTACTGATAACTTCCCATTTCAGGTGTGCTGGTGTGGGAGTGTATCTTGAGCATATGGGATTCTCTGATGCTGGGCATGTGCATGAATAGACTATAGGAATTATTCGCCATGCACATGTCTACTGTGTACACACATATGTCAGCATGGTGTCAGCGAGTTTCATATGCTCAATGCACACTGCTCCACCACCATTCCACAAATTGGTAGTCACTGGACTGGTGCGCACTTTCACTAAGACAGGCTCCTATAATCAACACTCTAACTGCCTGACACTCCACTGACTTTAACCATGATGGCAAAGTACCATCTTAATAATAGTTAAAATACGTTTCATGAAATTTAACTTTAAGAGCAGATTTAGAATACCTGAGAATTGATGCACAAAGCTGTGGTAATGTTGCTGTGAAAAAGTTCCAATATCATCAACATATTATTTTTAGTAAGAGGGCTTTTTGGTCCATTGCAGGCCCTTACACACTCCTAGTAGTTCTGGTTCACCATGAGTTTGCTGGGTAGTCTGTAATATTATTGTGTACAGACAGCACACTTCGATATTACCATTACTACCGGCAGCAGGTTGCAGCGAGTTACGGTATTATCAAATACCACAAGTGTTGCTACAGGAACGCATGATAGTAATGCCCTTACTGAAGCAACGCTCTCATTACTCGAGTGCTGCGGGTAACACTAATAGCGTAACTCGTGGTAAACTGCTGCCTGTAGTAACAGTAATATTGCCGTGCGCTGTCTGTACACAGCAATATTACCACAGCTTCATGCATCAACCCTCATGTCTCAAAAAATGTTCTTGTATACCAAAAAATTATAGGTTCAATTAATGAAGGGGGGTTCATCCCTAATATATCCAGTCATTTCACTAACAAGAGGCAGCACTGGTAGATGGAAAAGGGTGATTTCAACATATTGTCAAAATTACCCCCCTGACAAAATTTAGCAATCAGTCAGTTATTTCCATATGTGGCGACCTTTACAGCCCACTAGGTAAAGATCACTTTGGGTTTTATTAACTATGCTTTACATTTTGTCAGACCTGTGCTTTCAAATAGATAATGGATGTCAATGTTTTGTGGTTATACTCATGAAATAACAATCTGTACAATCCCTTTGATCAACAGGGGTCTGAAAAATGTGTAAAAAACACACCCCAGCGGTCATTATAGATTTCTATGTCATTATCTCTAAGCTTCCTATTGATTTTTCTTCTACACAATTCCAATATCATCAACATATTAAGTCACTACAGTATAGATTTTGCTGCTGTGTGTAACCATTCATGCAAGGATGCAAGGCCATTTGAACCTTATTTTTACACCAACAAATGCATTACTTGTAATGTATGTAGGAACCAAGGAAAATGATCTCATCAGAAAGCAATTTATTTTCCATGATATTTACTCTGTAAATACATAAAAAAAAAGGAAAAGAAAACATATTCATATGAAACGGAAAGACTGTGTAGTAATAAGTAAAATGTATATAAAATAAAAGATTGGGAGCCTTTTTTAGCCCTAAGAATGGCTTTTAAGCCTTTTTAGCCCCATAAGTGCCGTGAATTTCTATTTTCCCCTAAAAATCGCTTTAAAAATGTATCAGTGCTACACAAATGGTTTTTCAGATTAAGATGATTTTTTTTCTATCAAGCAACTTTTATTAATGAATAAGTCAACATAAACATAGCATGACGTTACAACAAACAGTGTATAACTGAAAATAGAATAAAGGTGGCAGAAAAACGACATTAAAAATTATTGCATTTACTGTTAAAAAAATGATTGCACACAATCAGAAGCATTTTATAATATTGAAATGGGCATTGCACAACATCATTGTTCCATAACATTCTCATGAAATGATTGCTGGCCTATCCTCATATACCTCTGGACGCTTGTAATCCTGAGTCCTCAGAAAGGGAATAAAATGATAAATATAGGGAAAGTAAAGCTAAAACAAGGATAGGACCAGACCAGTAATACAAATTACCATTTTAATGTATAGCCAGCAAAACTGAAAAGCGCAATCTGAACCATTCTTACAGCTTGGAATTTGTACTAGCTGTTTTATTGCAGACAGTGAAGAGATCTCTCCTTCTGTTGCATAACCAGTTAGTTATACAAATCAGAGGTGAGCAGTTTTCCACTCTTGCTCTTGTTAAGGGACAGCAGTATGGGCACTTCCAACTCAACAGTCTTTGATACAAATATGGTGGAGACAATGAACTCATTTGTGCTCAGGGTACACAGTTGAAAATAACGTGTCCCATTAATCCTCGCAATCTGTAGCTTTTCATTAAAGTGAATGGGAACCGCATTTAAAAAAATGCACCCAAGGTCCCCTCGTTCCAGTGCTGGCTCGCCCGGTAGCAGTATTTGACTAAATTGGTCAAATACTGCTTTACCCGGCTGAAGGAGGCTTCAGAAGTCTTCAGGGAGCCCGAGTGCTCCTGAAGAAGGGCGTCCCTGCACTGCGCCTGCGCAAGCACGCTCTCTTTCACGCTCACATATGTGCAGTATGGAGCCGCACGTCTTCGGGAGGACACGGCTCCTGAAGACTTCCAAATACCCTTTCGGCAGGGGATTGAAACGGGGGGGGGGGGGGAGCCAGCACAGGATAGAGAGCACCGAGAGAGGAGAGGGAAGGCTCTATATGACCCAGAGCCTTCCCTCTCCTTAGGTAAGTATTTGCTTCATTTTTTTTTTTAAATGCGGTTCCCATTCACTTCATCTCTGATCTCAAACTTCTCTACTACTGTAATTCGTAGTGACATCCCAAATGGCTTGGGCAAATGATCCATGTTCACATATGTTCACAACAGATTCTTTTTCTGGTCTCCCTTGACTAAGAAACATTCAACAAACTTTGAGTTCTGTTCCTGGTTATCAGGAATGGTGCAATATTTTGTTTCACTTGCTGGTGGCAGTATGTGTCTGAACTGTTGCCAATTTCCTCTGCCTAGCAGTAGATGGCTCTCTACAGACTTTGAAATTACTTGCAACACCCTAATTCATCTGTGGGTGGTATTAAGAGCTTCTGCCCTGCATGCAATACCACCCAGTCTCCAGTGCATCTTCCTGCAGTCTCCAGCATCAGCACAGCCTGCTGCGATCCAATCTTTACTACAGCAAAGGCTCCTATAATGGACTGCATCATTGCAAAATTTTCACCTTCACAACTGCAGATATCCCTTATCCTCTATAATAAATCCCCTGTGTCCGTGTGCCTCCTGTCTCTGTGTAGCATTGTCCATGCTTTTGGCTACTGCGCATGTGCACAGCATAGACCCAGAGACAGGAGGCCGGGGAAGGGGAGACGAGCGGGCGGCGTGTGAGCGTGCGGCCGGGTGTGCGGCTTGTGGGCGTGCGGTGGCGGGTGAGTGGGCAGCGGCGGGTGAGCCAGTGGCGGTCGCGTGCGGCGGCGGGTGACCTGACGCGCGCAGCGGGTGGCCGTGCGTGCCCCCAGAAACACAGACCTAGAGCCCATTTTTAAACAAGCTTAGGTCTACTAGTCAAACTATAAAAATCATTATCCTGCAGGACTGTGAGCTTCTCTTCTGACACTTTGCCATAGTTGTTCATCTTCTGTAATGCACAAAAAAATATTCTGAAAATGTTGGAAATGTAGCATGTGACTAGTACACTAAAGGATGACTTGGATTTTTTTCTTTTCTCTGAGGCATTCAGCGGCAAACCCAGGATTTTCAAGGGTGGGATTCCTGAAAGGTCTCCCTCAGCCATGCACGATAGAGCATACTGTAATAATATGGTAGGACAGCATGCTGGGTACACATAATGCAATTTCCCGTCCAACTGATAGTATCTGACAATTATTTCCTAAATGTCCAATCTGCTCCGGATTGACAACGGGATCGATCAGGAGCAGTTTGGATACAGATAATAATGAGGACATCGCTAATGAAGGAGAAAGTCAAGCATTCACACAGCAGGGCACAGGGCTGTGCTCATACCTCACTCTGTTAAGTTCCCCAGAGCTGCTCCATGCTCTGTACACACACTGCTGCTTCATGCTCTGTACACACACTGCTGCTCCATCCAAAGTCAACTACAGCAGCTGTGAGCAGATATTGCAGATATTTTGGTGACTCAGCTTGTGCCTGTCCCCAGACACTCCACCGGCCCTGGTCTGAGGGGGTATTCTGGCCAGCTGTAATTCCCCCCCCCCCCCCCTGCGTTTGCCTATGGCATTCAGTTATCTCACTCACCATTAAATAAACAACAAACATGCCCCATGAAAGTAAAACAAGTAAAAATTACCCTTTGAAGTCCTATGGTGGGGTTATCTGATATCTTCCGACCTGGGTCCTTCTATAGGTGGGTCGCCACATCATTACAGCAGCCCAGCCTCCTACAGTACTTCTTGGAAGAGGGAATCGAGTGCTATGCACTGCAACTATCCTTTCTTCATGGGTCAAGATGGCTGTTGTAGTTTGTTCACTCAGCTGGCACGGGGGGGGGGGGGGGGGATTAACCATTTATGCCTCCAGGACGTAGTACCTACGTCCAGGAGGCCACTTGCGCGTCCGCGCGCTGCCGGCCCACGGTTCGTTAGCCAGGCAATCAGTGAATCGGGCTATGGTGCCCGATCACTGATTCCTCTCCCCCGCTGAAAAAGCGACAGCTTCTCTCAGAAGCTTCGCTTTTTCTGGCTTCATGCGTCCCTCTAAGCGTATGTTACGCTTAGAGTGACGTCATGTAAACAAACTCATGGCTGCCATCTTGTGGCCAAAAAGTAAAACTACAACTAAATGTAAAAAAAAAAAAAATGCACATATATTTACCCCAAACAAATACTATTTACATCCCACCCTCCCAAAAATACCCAAATAAAATGTTTAATATATAAAAAAAAACATTACAATTAAAAAAAACAAAAACATGTAAATATTTACCTAAGGGTCTAAACTTTTTAAATATCAATGTAAAGATGAAATAGTTCTATTTTTTTTTTACTTTTAAACTTGTAAATAGTGATGGATGCAAAACGGAAAAAATGCACCTTTATTTCCAAATTAAATATTGTCACCATTGATTGTGATAGGGACATAATTTAAATGGTGTAATAACCGGGACAGATGGGAAAATACAATACGTGAGTTTTAATTATGAAGGCATGTATTATTTTAAAACTATAATGGCTGAAAACTGAGAAATAATGATTTTTTTCCGTTTTTTTCTTATCCTTCCTGTTAAAATACATTTACAGTAAAGTGTCTCTTAGCAAAATGTACCACCCAAAGAAAGCCTAATTGGTGGCGGAAAAAACAAGCTATAGATCAGTTCACTGTGATAGGTAGTGATAAAGTTATAGGCTAATGAATGGGAGGTAAACATTGCTCGGATGCATAAAGTGAAAACGACTGAAGGCTGAACTGGTTAATTACTTTTCGGGTAATTTTTGCCTAAGTGTGTTTTGGGAAGAAAATCAAGCTGCCAAAACAAGCTGCCATTAAGACCTATTTAGGGGTCAATTGTACAGGTTTTTTTTTCTCACCTTATGCATTTCGATCTCTGGCCAATTAGATCTTTCGAATCTGGCTGAATTCTACACTCCAACATTTCCAACTGATTGGAAAAAAATTATTGAAATTATCAGTTGAACTCTTGATC
Organism: Hyperolius riggenbachi; assembly: GCF_040937935.1. Lineage (NCBI taxonomy): Eukaryota > Metazoa > Chordata > Amphibia > Anura > Hyperoliidae > Hyperolius > Hyperolius riggenbachi. The sequence continues at coordinate 306,552,215 of NC_090650.1, read as the reverse complement.
AATTCAGGGTGGGTCAGTAGCAGTGGTAGCTCAATGGCCCAACGCTGCAGTTTGATTGATTTACGTTAGATTTCATGCTAAAATACATTGAAAATGTGTGTGCAGCGTGTGGAAACAATACAATCAGATCCTGATCAGAGGGGGATCTATCTATTAGCCACATTGAATGGTAATTTGGCTTTATATGTGGCTACCTTGACCTTATATATTGTATATGTTTCCATAATTTCTTTAGTGGGTAACTTTTTTCCCGGTCAAACATTTTCTTAGGGCTTCTCTCTTACTTTCAACATAATTGTGCTGATTTAAAGCAGACCCAAACCAAACATTTTTTTAAATTCAAAATATTTAGTTGCAGCACTCTGACACATACAAGGATAAATAAACACTCCTTCAAGCCTATAAGCATTTCAGTGCATGCTTTTCACCATTCTCTTTTCATAACTAGGGTTATACAGGTGGCAGCAATTACTTCTGAGCTTAGTAGGAGGTTTTAGATCACAGGGGCGTCGTCTATGTGAAATCTCACACAAGCTAAGATCACCTCCCCTGTGACATAATCAGTAGCAGCCTGTGTTTCGTTTTTTATCTCCCCCACCAGTCTGCCGGATTCTGTCCCGGCAACATGGAAGGAAGGGAGGGGTTTCTCCAATAAATGTAAAATATTTTATATTTGTCATCATGCAGCTTAAAAAAGTCTGCTATTTATTATTATAATTTAGAAAATAGATTTTATTTCTGAAATCTTTTATTTGTAATTTGGGTCCACTTTATCTTTGGCCACTAAAACAAGATTATCAAACAACAATCTAAGCTCTTGATTTGTTCTGGCCCTCCTCCTACATCCAGAAGCACCACAATTTTTTTTTTCAATCACTGCCAATCTTTCCGCAATTTCCTTGCTCAATGCTCCATTCTCTGCTACATATAATATTGCTTGTCTGATTACAGTCAGATTTTAATCTTTTCTGCTGATAACTGCTGATTTTTATGTATCCTAGAGTGAGCAATAACACCGATTTGCAGCTGCGAGTCTTTCACACTCTTTCAAGTTCAAACCCTTTTGCTAACTGTTTAAATTCTTTTGCAACCACAAAATCTCATGTGTGAAGTCTTTTGTGTCCAAGATATTGTTTGCCCATGCAACAAATTTCTTCAGTTACTGCTATTTTCAACCTTTATGCACTTTATTCCACCAGTAGTTGATTCAACATTTTTGAAATGACACGGGTCCTTATTCAATTAACCGTTAAATGTTTTCACTAGAGATGTTTTCACTCTATCAATAAAATATTTTAAGCCCTAAGCAAGCATCAAAATATACAACATAAGTTAAATATAATTAGTTACCTTTTTTTAGTACTTTTTACACTGACAGGTGCTGATAAAATATTTTGTAGATTAAAGTGTAACTGTCGGGCATAAAATCATAAATCAATTCTTTATTTTTATCTGGTAAACAAGTAATAAGGATGCTAACCAGGCAATCCAAAAGTTAAAAATCACTGTTACTTTTCTTGTTGATAAATGATCATTCCCTAGTTTACCTGACTCTTATTTAGAGATGGCCCAAACCTCTGATTTTCGGTTTGCGAACTTACGCAAAAGTTCGGTTTGCGCGAACTTTTGCGAACCACAATACACTTCAATGGGGGCTGAACTTTGAAAACTAGAAACACTTATGCTGGCCACAAAAGTGATGGAAAAGATGTTTCAAGGGGTCTAACACCTGGAGGGGGGCATGGAGGAGTGGGATAGACGTCAAAAAGTCCCGGGGAAAAAGCTGGATTTGACGCAAAGCAGCGTTTTAAGGGCAGAAATCACATTGAATGCTAAATTGCAGGGCTAAAGTGCTTTAAAACATCTTGCATGTGTATGCATCAATCAGGGAGTGTAATTAGAGTACTGCTTCACATTGACACACTAAACTCACTGTGTAACCCACCGCAAACAGCTGTTTGTGTTGTGACGACCGTGCTGGACTGGTGCGCACCATGGCGAGAATGCAGGCCGTGGCGGTTTTCAAGCCCATATGGTCGCCGGGCTGTGCTAGCTCAATGATAGAACAACAGTGACTGTCCAGCTGATCAAATTGTGTCTGTCCACAATGAAGCAACGACCTTATTATCTTGGGTGTGCCCCCCCCCCCCCCCAAGACACTCATATAGCCGGCGGCCATTGCTTCATTGTGATACGCAAGCCCCTTCACCGTGGCAAGGTAATGATCACCAAGAGGAATTGGCACATGTACATGCCTTTTGTTTTGTTGCGTAACGATTAGGTGCTGCAACTCAGACGTCTGATCATTGGGAATCTGCAGAATCACCAATAATACAGACGCTATACCTGATTATGTGGTGATCTGCAGTATCACCAATAATACTAGTATAGCTAGCTGAGAGTAAGGTGTGGTGTTTGGTGCAACAGTAGAATAAATGGATAGATTTCACCATAGGAGCTTGGTGAGTACTATCTGCAACAACAGTGCTAGACCTCACTAGAGGAGCTGGTGGGTACTAGCTGCGTGAACAGTGGTAGACCTCACCAGAGGAGCTGGTGAGTACTAGCTGCAACAGTATAGACTTCTCCAGAGGAGCTGAAGGGTCTATCAACACAAATAACAATACCTTTACCAGAGGAGCTGGGAAAGTACTAATAATGAGAGAACTAAAGAAGTTTGGCTTAACCTTACCAGAGGGGCTGGTAAGGTACTGACAGTACAATGACTGAACAGTTAAACTAGACCTTTCCAGAGGAGCTGGGAAAGTAATAACAGCACAAGTGACTGAATAGTTTAGCAAGACCTTTCCAAAGGAGCTGGGAAGGTAATAACAGCACCAGTGACTGAATAGTTTAGCAAGACCTTGTCAGAGGAGCTGGCAAGGTACTAACAGTCACTAGAGATGTCGCGAACCTCCGATTTTCGGTTCGCGAACCGGGTTCGCGAACTTCCGCAGAAGGTTCGGTTCGCGGAAAAGTTCGCGAACCGCAATAGACTTCAATGGGGAGGCGAACTTTGAAAAATAGAAAAAATTATGCTGGCCACAAAAGTGATGGAAAAGATGTTTCAAGGGGTCTAACACCTGGAGGGGGGCATGGCGGAGTGGGATACATGCCAAAAGTCCCGGTGAAAAATCTGGATGTTACGCAAAGCAGCGTTTTAAGGGCAGAAATCACATTGAATGCTAAATTGCAGGCCTAACGTGCTTTCAAACATCTTGCATCTTGTGTATACATCAAACAAGGAGTGTAATTAGAGTACTGCTTCACACTGACACACCAAACTCACTGTGTAACGCACCGCAAACAGCTGTTTGTGTAGTGACGGCCATGCTGGACTACTGCGCAACATGGCGTGATTGCTCTTCCTCACTCAGTGATGTCAGGTAATGTGTGACTTCCTTCTCAACTTTCCATGGCATTGTTAAAAAGCTTACGTTTTGTTTTTAATTTACATTTTCTACTTGCTGTGTACTTGTTCAGTACCACTACAATGAGAATCCTGTGGAGGCGGGCAAGTCTGCCATTGTGACCCCGGGTAATGGCCGGGGAATAAGAGGTTTGAATCCGGTGTGGAGCCTGAGCAACGGCTACCACTACACATCCAAGGAGGGCAGCGGGCAGGCATGCACGCCCGCCCGCCCCGAGGTAGTGACCAAAAATAACAATACAGGAGGAGGACTTTCGAGGCCCTGCTGTGTATTTGAAATGAATGTACTTTAAATCCTTTAACGAGAACCAGTTATGGCGGGCAAAGATGACACCACATTCCTTTCACGAGAATCATATGGAGGCGGGCAAGTCTGTCATTTGTGACCCCGGGTAATGGCCGGGGAATGAGGGATGGAATCCGGTGTGGAGCCTGAGAAACGGCTACCACTACACATCCAAGGAGGGCAGCAGGTAGGCATGCACGCCCGCCCCGAGGTAGTGACCAAAAATAACAATACAGGAGGCGGACTTTCGAGGCCCTGCTGTGTATTTGAAATGAATTAACTTTAAATCCTTTAACGGGAATCCGTTATGGAGGGCAAGTCTGCCATTGTCACCGTGGGGAATGAAGGTTGGATTGCGGCCCGAAGTGGGAGCCTGCTGAGACCCATGCTGTAGCTGCCCTGACCGTGCTTTGCAGACCAGGCATCTGTGGTCAGATGGACCCTTGAGCCAGTGGAAGACAAACCAAGTCGAAAGCATTTGCCAAGAATGTTTTACGGAGGGCAAGTTTTTTTGCCCTTTTTTTAAATTTTTTGAAAATGATAGATGGTTGTATTTTTAAAATGTTTGAAAGTTTAGATGGTTGTATTTTTAAATTGTTTGAAAGTTTAGATGGTTGTATTTTTAAATTGTTTGAAAGTTTAGATGGTTGTATTTTTAAATTGTTTAAAAGTGTATCCACTCTTCCTCCCCCCAGTCACGAACAATACCATGGGAACGTGGAGCAGCAGAAGCCCCCTGTGTGACAGCTGCCACGGTTGTTCTCCGCTGCTTGTCTTTTGAGGGGTGCTTCTTTTCCTCAGGTGTTCTTGCCATAGCTGTTTGTGCCTTCTCTCCAGGTGCCTTCGTAAAGCACTTGTCCCTACGTGACAGTTGGCCTTTCCACGGCTCAATTTTTGCTGGCAGAGACAACAGATGGCTTTGCTCCGATCTGAGAAACACACGTGAAAAAATTTCCAAACCGCTGAGCCCCCCTGGGCTGATGGTGCTACGGTGGCATCAGCAGCTGACGTTGAAGGGCATGTGTGCTCCCTGGCCATAGCTGGCGATACATGGCACCGGACACTGCCCCCAGCTGTTTCTGAGGACGAGCTCCCTCTGCTTCTATCATGGAGTCGTCTCCTCCTACTCCTCTCTGACTCCTCCTCTGAACTGTCCCCCTGGTCATCTCCTCTACCGGGAACATATGTGGTATCCGTATAATCGTCATCATAATCCTCCTGGCCAGCTGCGCTTTCCTCAGACACCTCCTCAAGTGCACCAACTTCAGGTGGTCCACCATCATCCCCATCCACACACGTTACGTCCATACTATCGCCACCTAACTCAGACGTATGAGGTGGTGTACCTGCGCCTTCTTGTTGTTGTTGCAGTAGTGGCTGGGAATCAGTGATTTCACCACCACCACCAAATAACTCCTGCGAAGTGTCAAATGCAGCGGATGTGGTGCTTGTTGTAGCGCTGGTGGCTGCGGGAGATGAGGTGTTCTGTGTTAAATACTCAATCACCTCCTCACGATTTTGGGAAGTGATGGCACGTGCCTTCTTCTGAGCACTGAATTTTGGGGCAGGTCCGCATGAAATCACAGCAACACCACCTCGCACAGCCACAGACCTGCCGGTGCTTGGTGGCCTTCCTCTGGGTCTGCCTCTACCTCTTCCTCTACCTGGTTTGTCCATTTTGTCCATCTCGGGGGTATGCTAGCTATATGCAGTGAGGTGGGTTCTCACTCAACACAACAGGTAGTTAGATGCAGTGAGGTGGCCAGGTGGGTTCACACTCAACACAACAGGTAGTTAGATGCAGTGAGCTGGGTTCACTCAACACAAGGCTAGGTATATGCAGTGATGAGGTGGGTTAAGTAAACACAACAGGTACTGGGTAGTTAGATGCAGTGAGCTGGGTTCACTCAACAGTAAAGGTACTTAAGATGCAGTGAGGTGGGTTCTCACTCAACACAACAGGTAGTTAGATGCAGTGAGGTGGCCAGGTGGGTTCACACTCAACACAACAGGTAGTTAGATGCAGTGAGCTGGGTTCACTCAACAGTAAAGGTACTTAAGATGCAGTGAGGTGGGTTCTCACTCAACACAACAGGTAGTTAGATGCAGTGAGGTGGCCAGGTGGGTTCACACTCAACACAACAGGTAATTAGATGCAGTGAGCTGGGTTCACTCAACACAAGGCTAGGTATATGCAGTGATGAGGTGGGTTAAGTAAACACAACAGGTAATGGGTAGTTAGATGCAGTGAGCTGGGTTCACTCAACAGTAAAGGTACTTAAGATGCAGTGAGGTGGGTTCTCACTCAACACAACAGGTAGTTAGATGTAGTGAGGTGGCCAGGTGGGTTCACACTCAACACACCAGGTAGTTAGATGCAGTGAGCTGGGTTCACTCAACAGTAAAGGTACTTAAGATGCAGTGAGGTGGGTTCTCACTCAACACAACAGGTAGTTAGATGCAGTGAGGTGGCCAGGTGGGTTCACACTCAACACACCAGGTAGTTAGATGCAGTGAGCTGGGTTCACTCAACAGTAAAGGTACTTAAGATGCAGTGAGGTGGGTTCTCACTCAACACAACAGGTAGTTAGATGCAGTGAGGTGGCCAGGTGGGTTCACACTCAACACAACAGGTAGTTAGATGCAGTGAGCTGGGTTCACTCAACAGTAAAGGTACTTAAGATGCAGTGAGGTGGGTTCTCACTCAACACAACAGGTAGTTAGATGCAGTGAGGTGGCCAGGTGGGTTCACACTCAACACAACAGGTAGTTAGATGCAGTGAGCTGGGTTCACTCAACACAACGCTAGGTATATGCAGTGATGATGTGGGTTAAGTAAACACAACAGGTACTGGGTAGTTAGATGCAGTGAGCTGTGTTCACTGAACAGTATACAGTAAAGGTACTTACGATGCAGTGAGGTGGGTTCTCACTCAACACAACAGGTAGTTAGACTTAGATGCAGTGAGCTGGGTTCACTCAACACAACGCTAGGTATATGCAGTGATGAGGTGGGTTAAGTAAACACAACAGGTACTGGGTAGTTAGATGCAGTGAGCTGGGTTCACTCAACACAAAGCTAGGTATATGCAGTGATGAGGTGGGTTAAGTAAACACAACAGGTACTGGGGTATATGCAGTACTGGGTAGTACAATGTGCAGCTCCCTGTCACACACACAGGCAGTCAGTCACTGAATGTGCTGGGCTGCTGGCAGTGGCACACACACTATCAATTAGCAAGGCTGTGCATGCAACAAAAGTGTCAGAAAAAAAAAATGTACAGGTTGAGCTCTGAAAAGAGCTGTTGCTGGGTGCTTTAAAAGCAATATTAATCAGTCAGGAACAAGCAAAGCAGCCTAGAACCTAACTAATCTGTCCCTAAGAGAAAAAGTCTGCAGCAGCTGTCCCTTTCCTCTCTCTAGCAGGCACACGAGTGACTGTAATTGCCGCCGGAGGCTGCCTTATATAAGGGGGGGTGGGGCTCCAGGGCTTACTGTAGCCTGAATGGCTACAATGTGCCTGCTGACTGTGATGCAGAGGGTCAAAGTTGACCCTCATAGTGCATTATGGGGCGAATCGAACTTCCGGAAAAGTTCGCCTGGCGCAGGCGAACGCGAACCCCCAATGTTCGCCTGGAACCGTTCGCCGGCGAACCGTTTGGTACACCTCTAACAGTCACTGGAGCTTATACTAGTGAGTCTGAACCTCACCAGAAGAGCTGGTGGGTTCAAATGGCCAGAGCACCTCACCAGTGGCAAGGGCCCACTGGTGAGTAGAGTAGTCAGACAGGCAAAGTACGATAACAGGCAGACAGAGACAGTACCAAAACGGCAGGCAAGAGAGTAGTAAATATCAGGCAGAGGTTCAGCAACTAAAGTCAGAAAGGCAGAGGTACAGAAACGTTTAGCAATAGCAAGGTTAGAGAGTAGCCAGAATCATACATAGGTTATCAGAAATACAATGTAATAATAACTAACTATAGATAGATGTATATTGCAAACACTGCATATACATCTATCATCAACTGGAACCTCACTAGGTCTGAGCGCTAACACGAGTGTATTCGCAACAGCAGACGAGTTGCCAATGAACTGTGAAGGCTTAAGAAGCCGAGGAGAGCCCAGCGCCACGCCCCCTAGCAATCAGCCAATCCTAGCGACGTGAGTCACTCCTGACGTCAGTCGACCGGCAGGTTAGCTGACGCACCTTCTTCCAGCATAAAGGTCCTGTCTCCGCGCGCGCCCGCGCGATACAGAGACCCTATGAGCCAGAGACAATGCCATTCCCGGCGTACTGGACGCCGCCGGGACGGATAAGGCCTGTGAACAAGGAACAAAGGCGGCTGCGGATCTATCCTGCGCATCCGCAGTCGCCATAGTTTCAGACGTTACATGTTGTTGCAGCTGCAGTGCAGCCAGAAAAACAAGGCAGGCATGTACACGCACCAGAAAAAGTAGTATAGCGGCCGCTGCTAGCAGCAGCCTTAAAAATTCAGGAATCCACCTGGAGTCCTGGACCCTGTTGGTGGTGGCGGAGAAGGCAGTCAACCGGCCTGCGGGCAGAGGTGTTGTGTGGGGAGCGACTTAGTCTTGGGGCAGGCAGTCACATGGCGTGCAGGCAGAGATGCTGTGTGTGAGGACTGACTTAGTCTTCGGGCAGGCCTGAGCGTGCTTTGCAGACCAGGCAACCGTGGTCAGATGGACCCTTGACCCAACGCTGTGTGCCAGAGATGTCACCACTGGGTTTATATGAAAAGGGCGCCTGTAAAAAAGGGTGCCTGGTGGAGCCCATATATACCAACTTCGGCTACAAGGCGCCTGGTGTAGCCCATATAAAAACTTCGGCTACAAAAAAAGACGCCTGGTGTAGCCCATATAAAAACTTCGGCTACAAAAAAAAGAGCCTGGTGTAGCCCATATAAAAAATTCGGCTACAAAAAAAAAAGGCGCCTGGTGTAGCCCATATAAAAACTTTGGCTACAAAAAAGGCACCTTGTGTTTTTATTTACTATTCCCCCTCCAGGCCGCCATGGATAGTGAAGGAATGAAATAATTCGGCTTCCAGCACTTGTAGCCCATATAAAAACTTTGGCTAGAAAAAAAACTTTGGGATGTGTTAATTACTATTCCCCCTCCAGGCCGCCATGGATAGTGGGGGAATGAAATAATTCGGCTTCCAGCGCTTGTAGCCCATATAAAAACTTAGGCTACAAAAAAGGCGCCTGGTGTAGCACATAAAAAAACTTCGGCTACAAAAAAAAAGGCAATAATATGGGCTACAAAGGGGCGCCATACTGTAGCCGAAAACCTTGTAGCCGAAAAAATATGGGCTACAAAGGGTAGCCCGCTTGTAGCCTATATCAAAACTCGGGCGCTCTTTTCTACACCTTGTAGCCCATATTTCCAGAAATAACATTGATGTCTATGGCGGCGCCCTTTTCATACAGGCAGCTCAGGCGCCCTTTTCAACTGATACCATCACCACTTGCCTTTCAACATCACGGTACAGTTTAGGTATTGCCTTTTTCTGAGAAAAAATTGCAGCCTGGTATCTTCAACTGCGGTGTGTGGCTTTGCTTTTGTGTGCTGCTTTTCCTTAGGTGGTGTAACGATTGTGGGATATCTCCATGTTCAGCGCACAAAGATGTGCGCTGACACTGCGGAGGTCCTCCACAAGCGTGTCAAGATGCTAGAACCCAGCTTTTGGTGCAAGCACCAGTAGAGGGAAATTCCTGTCGGCAGAGGGCGCTGGGGAGCGCAGAGGAACCAATCCCCTGCACCTCCACAAATGCCAGACTGGAATAGCACGAAGCGCAGAACGCAATCGCAAGAGAAGCGATTGCGAATGAGAATGAGCAAAGGGACAGGTTGTATGTGTGTGCGCCAATCTAGTCGCCACCCCGCGACCGCGCACACACAACAGCAGGTGCGAAACAGAAACGCAACCGCCAAGAACGGCGATTGCCAGAAGTTACACAAGGCAGATCAGAACAGAATACGAGGATAGCAAAGGCACAGTAAATCATACAATGAGAAGATACGGAAAATAATAAACGCTAGCTAACCGCGAACACCGCACTCATTCGCAACAGTGCACGCGGTTATGCGCGGTCTCCACGTGATAAGCACAATAGAGACAAGCACGCCTAACTAACCATCAACAGACAAACACGAAACAAAGAACGTGAACGCTTGCTTAACGGTTACCTCATCGAGCCTACAGCAAGCGCCCGTATCAGACAAGACAGACAAACAAGAAACAGGAACTAGGCAGAAAGGATCCACTGCTCTTCCGCCAGAGCAAGTGTGATCCAAGCAGGAACACAGATCAGAAAGATCCACAGCCGCTAACGCTAGCGGCTAGTGCGATCTAAACAAGACAGATCAGATGAGGTAGCTGGTAGCAACCGCTGCTCCAACTTACACTCCAGGAACTAGATCAGAAGGATCCACAGCCGCTACCGCTAGAGGCTGGTGCGATCCAAACAAGACAGAGCGATTCGCTATCAACCGCCGCTGGTGACAGCGCAATCGCGACAGACAAGACAGGACAGAATAGGCAGTACAAATTATACACAAACTGACTGCACTAACTAGGAATGCAAGGAGCACTCCCCAAGAATTAACTATACTAAGATAGCAGTGGCTGACACTCCAGGTGAGTCCAGCAGGAACAAACCTCTATGAGCAGCGAAGCATTGTGGGACACACATAGTACTTATAGTACACGCCTCCAATGAATGTGGCCAGGCAATTTGCATGACAACGTATGCAAATTCCTCAGCAAGCACAAGCTGCAAAACTGACAGAAGGTCTTCTTTCCAGAGTCCTGCAGCATGCAGACCTGAATAATGATCAAAAGGCTGCCTGCCTGCGCAGGCAGCCGAGCAGATCGTTACAGTACCCCCCCCCCTCTAGGGACGAATTCCAGACGTCTTTCAAAACTGGCGTTACCAAAAAACTCTAACTGAAGACTCATGAAGGTCGGGGCAGCCCGACAAGGTCCAATTCCAGAGTCAGTCCACCCGAAACCGACCTCATCGGAAACAGAAGCCACCGAAACATGCCCATCAGTACTACCAGTCTTAGCGTAACACCCATCAGGACTGTGGATACCAGAGAAAAAGCCATCGACACCCTCCAGACAATTCCCACCACCTTCCAAGGAGCGTCCGAAAATACCAAACCTGCCACAATACCTATTCGAAGTGTCCCTTACAACACAAAAGCCACCGTTGATCTTATCCAGGGGACCAAGCAAAATCTCTCCCGGAATCTCCCAGAACCTTTTGAAGCTCCACAGAGATCCCAAGAGGGCAGAACAATCACCAGGCTCACATGGAGAATTACCAAGAACCCCCATGGAACCAATGACAATTCCGGATTCAGAATTACGAGGACACCCATCAAGATCAAGACTTTCAGGGACCACTTCTGGGCATGCAAGCAGGCAGGCTAAATCAGAGCATGTCTCCACCGAGGAAGCATCTGAGTACGCTGGTAACCGAGGCACACTTGGGCTTTCTGGGTCACAGAGCACACTGGGGTACACCAGCACAGGAGACACCTCAGTACATGTCGGGGAAGTGCCAACCTCAGAGTCAGGCACGACAAGACCAAAACCAGTACCGGACAGAGAATCATCATGAGTGGAGGTCACAGGCACTGGACTTTCACAAGAAGACTCGGATACAAATTCAGAAATTTCTGTGACAATAATATCATCATTGACTACATATGAGTGAAGCTCCATCAGAGCTGAAAAGGTAGCCAGCAAGGCAGCAATGCCTACGGAAGAGGGTAACACCTCAGAAGGACTTGGGGGGCAGGAGACATCTCCTACAAGTTCTGCACCCTTTGGGAGGAACTCGGAGACCTCCAGAACATCAAACAAGACCTCAGGAACATCATTTTTCAAGTTTTCTCAGAAGGATTCTGAACTATCCATGTTACAGGGCAAAACTGGAACTTTATTTTGTGGACAGGGCAGATGTCCCAGGAATTGTTCCACCATAACCTGAGACTGGATCTCATCATCATGAGGGGAATGTACAGGTATATTTACTGGAACACACACTGACTCCCTAACTTCATTCTCACTGTACCCAGAATTCTGTGTGGCAGTCAAACTAGCTTTTAACTCCAAAACTGCAGAAAAACAGGTGAGTATAGTGGCAATACCTAGACGAGCCTCTAGGGACACTGCAGGAGACTCTAAACAAGGCCATCTTAACTCATCCAGAGTACAGGGTGCAGAATCAGCACTTTCCTCAGAACAAGAAAGGGACTCACAAATGTCAGTGTGATTGGACATCATATTGTTATTCATGGTACAGGGCAGGCTCAGAGAAACTTTCTCTGGACCCAGCAAAGATGTTTCAGAGTCAGATTCGCAAAACCGAAGCGCTGTCTCACTCTTAGATTCGGCTAACAATGTCAAATCCGAGGAGCCAGAACGCAAAACCTGCGAATCCAAGATCGCTTTAGGTTGTGAAACTGACGCTTCCATAGCGCAAATCTCCGCGATCTGCGGAACAGACTGCAAGGCATCTAGGGTCGAAACACTGGAGCAATTGTCCCCAGGCAACAGGCCCTTACAGGTGTGAACAGGGTGAGACAGAGACTCATCTGCAGAAGAAATAGCGACATCAACAGAATAAACTTTATTAGGCATATTAATTTCACTTTTGATGCTGCATAGTTTAGGAATTTTTCCCATAGCAGGATCATAGATAGAAGATCTTAAATATCTGTTCTTAGATGACAAGGGATCCCACATCTCTTTGAGAAAACTGGCACATTCATGTTGATCACAATCTGCAGGAACATCTGAGAAACAGGCATTACATCGCATAGATTCAAACTTCACGCAATCAGGAGAGAATCTTTCAAGATTCGCACAGGAATCAACCACAGTAGTGCACCCATTCATGTCAGGTCTCACAATATCTAGACTCACATGCTTTACCCCAGAAAGGCAGTAACAATCATCCGATAACGATGTCTCTTTATTGAAGTCAATTGATTGGTGTGTGTGCAATTCATCCAAAATCGTCTGCCACACATAAGTCACCGGATTCACAAAACATTCGTCACACTCATCAGAGTCAATCAAAGCGTACACCGAATCAAGACAAGCATAAAGAATCTCTGCGCTTTTTGCGATGTAAAAATCGCAAAACGCCTTCCAATCAATCTCAAACTCCTCAATTAATGCTCCAATATCGCATGGAGCAAATGGGGGTTTAAACAACTCGGTTTCCAAGAAACCCTCATAAGGGTTGGGGTCAGGAACATGCAAAGACTTTCTTACTCCTTTAATATAGAAAATAATTCTGCCTATCAAAGGATCCACAAATGCCCTTTCTTGGGGTAATGAAACCTGAGACTGAGAAATTTCAGACTTTACAGAAACAAATTTTTTATTTGTAGTTGCTATGGGCAACGGATTTTTCAGCTGAGAAGTCTTCCTTTTTTTCCTGCTTTTAGTCCTTGCTGCTTTAGGTGGCTGCTGTTTAGACACAGGGGAATAGTTACTGCATTCATTTTCAAACTAAATGGTTTTGCATGAAGTAGGTAGAGCAGCTGACTCATTAGCAACTACACACTCATACAGGGCAGGTGGCAAGCAAGGCAACTCAAACCAGTAGGAGAATGTAAATGTAAGAAACTGATATAGATTATCATTCCAAGAATTGTCGTGCAAGATTTCATGAGCCCATACAAACAGATCATCTTTCAAAAGCACATAAGCTAATTGGAGAGCAGACGTGGACGAATCAGTAATTTAAAAAGTAGGATTCAGACAAAATTTTACGCATTCAGAGAGAAAATCCTCTTTCGTCTCTGAATTTAATATTTTGAAACTCTTAAAGACACAGGAACCATACTCAGCAAAATCGTACAAATCAGAAATTCCCTCTACACTGGGGTTTTGGGTTGGGCTGCTCATAATGTAACGATTGTGGGATATCTCCATGTTCAGCGCACAAAGATGTGCGCTGACACTGCGGAGGTCCTCCACAAGCGTGTCAAGATGCTAGAACCCAGCTTTTGGTGCAAGCACCAGTAGAGGGAAATTCCTGTCGGCAGAGGGCGCTGGGGAGCGCAGAGGAACCAATCCCCTGCACCTCCACAAATGCCAGACAGGAATAGCACGAAGCGCAGAACGCAATCGCAAGAGAAGCGATTGCGAATGAGAACGAGCAAAGGGACAGGTTGTATGTGTGTGCGCCAATCTAGTCGCCACCCCGCGACCGCGCACACACAACAGCAGGTGCGAAACAGAAACGCAACCGCCAAGAACGGCGATTGCCAGAAGTGACACAAGGCAGATCAGAACAGAATACGAGGATAGCAAAGGCACAGTAAATCATACAATGAGAAGATACGGAAAATTATAAATGCTAGCTAACCGCGAACACCGCACTCATTCGCAACAGTGCACGCGGTTATGCGCGGTCTCCACGTGATAAGCACAATAGAGACAAGCACGCCTAACTAACCATCAACAGACAAACACGAAACAAAGAACGTGAACGCTTGCTTAACGGTTACCTCATCGAGCCTACAGCAAGCGCCCGTATCAGACAAGACAGACAAACGAGAAACAGGAACTAGGCAGAAAGGATCCACCGCTCTTCCGCCAGAGCAAGTGTGATCCAAGCAGGAACACAGATCAGAAAGATCCACAGCCGCTAACGCTAGCGGCTAGTGCGATCTAAACAAGACAGATCAGATGAGGTAGCTGGTAGCAACCGCTGCTCCAACTTACACTCCAGGAACTAGATCAGAAGGATCCACAGCCGCTACCGCTAGAGGCTAGTGCGATCCAAACAAGACAGAGCGATTCGCTATCAACCGCCGCTGGTGACAGCGCAATCGCGACAGACAAGACAGGACAGAATAGGCAGTACAAATTATACACAAACTGACTGCACTAACTAGGAATGCAAGGAGCACTCCCCAAGAATTAACTATACTAAGATAGCAGTGGCTGACACTCCAGGTGAGTCCAGCAGGAACAAACCTCTATGAGCAGCGAAGCATTGTGGGACACACATAGTACTTATAGTACACGCCTCCAATGAATGTGGCCAGGCAATTTGCATGACAACGTATGCAAATTCCTCAGCAAGCACAAGCTGCAAAACTGACAGAAGGTCTTCTTTCCAGAGTCCTGCAGCATGCAGACCTGAATAATGATCAAAAGGCTGCCTGCCTGCGCAGGCAGCCGAGCAGATCGTTACAGTACCCCCCCCTCTAGGGACGAATTCCAGACGTCTTTCAAAACTGGCGTTACCAAAAAACTCTAACTGAAGACTCATGAAGGTCGGGGCAGCCCGACAAGGTCCAATTCCAGAGTCAGTCCACCCGAAACCGACCTCATCGGAAACAGAAGCCACCGAAACATGCCCATCAGTACTACCAGTCTTAGCGTAACACCCATCAGGACTGTGGATACCAGAGAAAAAGCCATCGACACCCTCCAGACAATTCCCACCACCTTCCAAGGAGCGTCCGAAAATACCAAACCTGCCACAATACCTATTCGAAGTGTCCCTTACAACACAAAAGCCACCGTTGATCTTATCCAGGGGACCAAGCAAAATCTCTCCCGGAATCTCCCAGAACCTTTTGAAGCTCCACAGAGATCCCAAGAGGGCAGAACAATCACCAGGCTCACATGGAGAATTACCAAGAACCCCCATGGAACCAATGACAATTCCGGATTCAGAATTACGAGGACACCCATCAAGATCAAGACTTTCAGGGACCACTTCTGGGCATGCAAGCAGGCAGGCTAAATCAGAGCATGTCTCCACCGAGGAAGCATCTGAGTACGCTGGTAACCGAGGCACACTTGGGCTTTCTGGGTCACAGAGCACACTGGGGTACACCAGCACAGGAGACACCTCAGTACATGTCGGGGAAGTGCCAACCTCAGAGTCAGGCACGACAAGACCAAAACCAGTACCGGACAGAGAATCATCATGAGTGGAGGTCACAGGCACTGGACTTTCACAAGAAGACTCGGATACAAATTCAGAAATTTCTGTGACAATAATATCATCATTGACTACATATGAGTGAAGCTCCATCAGAGCTGAAAAGGTAGCCAGCAAGGCAGCAATGCCTACGGAAGAGGGTAACACCTCAGAAGGACTTGGGGGGCAGGAGACATCTCCTACAAGTTCTGCACCCTTTGGGAGGAACTCGGAGACCTCCAGAACATCAAACAAGACCTCAGGAACATCATTTTTCAAGTTTTCTCGGAAGGATTCTGAACTATCCATGTTACAGGGCAAAACTGGAACTTTATTTTGTGGACAGGGCAGATGTCCCAGGAATTGTTCCACCATAACCTGAGACTGGATCTCATCATCATGAGGGGAATGTACAGGTATATTTACTGGAACACACACTGACTCCCTAACTTCATTCTCACTGTACCCAGAATTCTGTGTGGCAGTCAAACTAGCTTTTAACTCCAAAACTGCAGAAAAACAGGTGAGTATAGTGGCAATACCTAGACGAGCCTCTAGGGACACTGCAGGAGACTCTAAACAAGGCCATCTTAACTCATCCAGAGTACAGGGTGCAGAATCAGCACTTTCCTCAGAACAAGAAAGGGACTCACAAATGTCAGTGTGATTGGACATCATATTGTTATTCATGGTACAGGGCAGGCTCAGAGAAACTTTCTCTGGACCCAGCAAAGATGTTTCAGAGTCAGATTCGCAAAACCGAAGCGCTGTCTCACTCTTAGATTCGGCTAACAATGTCAAATCCGAGGAGCCAGAACGCAAAACCTGCGAATCCAAGATCGCTTTAGGTTGTGAAACTGACGCTTCCATAGCGCAAATCTCCGCGATCTGCGGAACAGACTGCAAGGCATCTAGGGTCGAAACACTGGAGCAATTGTCCCCAGGCAACAGGCCCTTACAGGTGTGAACAGGGTGAGACAGAGACTCATCTGCAGAAGAAATAGCGACATCAACAGAATAAACTTTATTAGGCATATTAATTTCACTTTTGATGCTGCATAGTTTAGGAATTTTTCCCATAGCAGGATCATAGATAGAAGATCTTAAATATCTGTTCTTAGATGACAAGGGATCCCACATCTCTTTGAGAAAACTGGCACATTCATGTTGATCACAATCTGCAGGAACATCTGAGAAACAGGCATTACATCGCATAGATTCAAACTTCACGCAATCAGGAGAGAATCTTTCAAGATTCGCACAGGAATCAACCACAGTAGTGCACCCATTCATGTCAGGTCTCACAATATCTAGACTCACATGCTTTACCCCAGAAAGGCAGTAACAATCATCCGATAACGATGTCTCTTTATTGAAGTCAATTGATTGGTGTGTGTGCAATTCATCCAAAATCGTCTGCCACACATAAGTCACCGGATTCACAAAACATTCGTCACACTCATCAGAGTCAATCAAAGCGTACACCGAATCAAGACAAGCATAAAGAATCTCTGCGCTTTTTGCGATGTAAAAATCGCAAAACGCCTTCCAATCAATCTCAAACTCCTCAATTAATGCTCCAATATCGCATGGAGCAAATGGGGGTTTAAACAACTCGGTTTCCAAGAAACCCTCATAAGGGTTGGGGTCAGGAACATGCAAAGACTTTCTTACTCCTTTAATATAGAAAATAATTCTGCCTATCAAAGGATCCACAAATGCCCTTTCTTGGGGTAATGAAACCTGAGACTGAGAAATTTCAGACTTTACAGAAACAAATTTTTTATTTGTAGTTGCTATGGGCAACGGATTTTTCAGCTGAGAAGTCTTCCTTTTTTTCCTGCTTTTAGTCCTTGCTGCTTTAGGTGGCTGCTGTTTAGACACAGGGGAATAGTTACTGCATTCATTTTCAAACTAAATGGTTTTGCATGAAGTAGGTAGAGCAGCTGACTCATTAGCAACTACACACTCATACAGGGCAGGTGGCAAGCAAGGCAACTCAAACCAGTAGGAGAATGTAAATGTAAGAAACTGATATAGATTATCATTCCAAGAATTGTCGTGCAAGATTTCATGAGCCCATACAAACAGATCATCTTTCAAAAGCACATAAGCTAATTGGAGAGCAGACGTGGACGAATCAGTAATTTAAAAAGTAGGATTCAGACAAAATTTTACGCATTCAGAGAGAAAATCCTCTTTCGTCTCTGAATTTAATATTTTGAAACTCTTAAAGACACAGGAACCATACTCAGCAAAATCGTACAAATCAGAAATTCCCTCTACACTGGGGTTTTGGGTTGGGCTGCTCATAATGTAACGATTGTGGGATATCTCCATGTTCAGCGCACAAAGATGTGCGCTGACACTGCGGAGGTCCTCCACAAGCGTGTCAAGATGCTAGAACCCAGCTTTTGGTGCAAGCACCAGTAGAGGGAAATTCCTGTCGGCAGAGGGCGCTGGGGAGCGCAGAGGAACCAATCCCCTGCACCTCCACAAATGCCAGACAGGAATAGCACGAAGCGCAGAACGCAATCGCAAGAGAAGCGATTGCGAATGAGAACGAGCAAAGGGACAGGTTGTATGTGTGTGCGCCAATCTAGTCGCCACCCCGCGACCGCGCACACACAACAGCAGGTGCGAAACAGAAACGCAACCGCCAAGAACGGCGATTGCCAGAAGTGACACAAGGCAGATCAGAACAGAATACGAGGATAGCAAAGGCACAGTAAATCATACAATGAGAAGATACGGAAAATTATAAATGCTAGCTAACCGCGAACACCGCACTCATTCGCAACAGTGCACGCGGTTATGCGCGGTCTCCACGTGATAAGCACAATAGAGACAAGCACGCCTAACTAACCATCAACAGACAAACACGAAACAAAGAACGTGAACGCTTGCTTAACGGTTACCTCATCGAGCCTACAGCAAGCGCCCGTATCAGACAAGACAGACAAACGAGAAACAGGAACTAGGCAGAAAGGATCCACCGCTCTTCCGCCAGAGCAAGTGTGATCCAAGCAGGAACACAGATCAGAAAGATCCACAGCCGCTAACGCTAGCGGCTAGTGCGATCTAAACAAGACAGATCAGATGAGGTAGCTGGTAGCAACCGCTGCTCCAACTTACACTCCAGGAACTAGATCAGAAGGATCCACAGCCGCTACCGCTAGAGGCTAGTGCGATCCAAACAAGACAGAGCGATTCGCTATCAACCGCCGCTGGTGACAGCGCAATCGCGACAGACAAGACAGGACAGAATAGGCAGTACAAATTATACACAAACTGACTGCACTAACTAGGAATGCAAGGAGCACTCCCCAAGAATTAACTATACTAAGATAGCAGTGGCTGACACTCCAGGTGAGTCCAGCAGGAACAAACCTCTATGAGCAGCGAAGCATTGTGGGACACACATAGTACTTATAGTACACGCCTCCAATGAATGTGGCCAGGCAATTTGCATGACAACGTATGCAAATTCCTCAGCAAGCACAAGCTGCAAAACTGACAGAAGGTCTTCTTTCCAGAGTCCTGCAGCATGCAGACCTGAATAATGATCAAAAGGCTGCCTGCCTGCGCAGGCAGCCGAGCAGATCGTTACAGTACCCCCCCCCTCTAGGGACGAATTCCAGACGTCTTTCAAAACTGGCGTTACCAAAAAACTCTAACTGAAGACTCATGAAGGTCGGGGCAGCCCGACAAGGTCCAATTCCAGAGTCAGTCCACCCGAAACCGACCTCATCGGAAACAGAAGCCACCGAAACATGCCCATCAGTACTACCAGTCTTAGCGTAACACCCATCAGGACTGTGGATACCAGAGAAAAAGCCATCGACACCCTCCAGACAATTCCCACCACCTTCCAAGGAGCGTCCGAAAATACCAAACCTGCCACAATACCTATTCGAAGTGTCCCTTACAACACAAAAGCCACCGTTGATCTTATCCAGGGGACCAAGCAAAATCTCTCCCGGAATCTCCCAGAACCTTTTGAAGCTCCACAGAGATCCCAAGAGGGCAGAACAATCACCAGGCTCACATGGAGAATTACCAAGAACCCCCATGGAACCAATGACAATTCCGGATTCAGAATTACGAGGACACCCATCAAGATCAAGACTTTCAGGGACCACTTCTGGGCATGCAAGCAGGCAGGCTAAATCAGAGCATGTCTCCACCGAGGAAGCATCTGAGTACGCTGGTAACCGAGGCACACTTGGGCTTTCTGGGTCACAGAGCACACTGGGGTACACCAGCACAGGAGACACCTCAGTACATGTCGGGGAAGTGCCAACCTCAGAGTCAGGCACGACAAGACCAAAACCAGTACCGGACAGAGAATCATCATGAGTGGAGGTCACAGGCACTGGACTTTCACAAGAAGACTCGGATACAAATTCAGAAATTTCTGTGACAATAATATCATCATTGACTACATATGAGTGAAGCTCCATCAGAGCTGAAAAGGTAGCCAGCAAGGCAGCAATGCCTACGGAAGAGGGTAACACCTCAGAAGGACTTGGGGGGCAGGAGACATCTCCTACAAGTTCTGCACCCTTTGGGAGGAACTCGGAGACCTCCAGAACATCAAACAAGACCTCAGGAACATCATTTTTCAAGTTTTCTCGGAAGGATTCTGAACTATCCATGTTACAGGGCAAAACTGGAACTTTATTTTGTGGACAGGGCAGATGTCCCAGGAATTGTTCCACCATAACCTGAGACTGGATCTCATCATCATGAGGGGAATGTACAGGTATATTTACTGGAACACACACTGACTCCCTAACTTCATTCTCACTGTACCCAGAATTCTGTGTGGCAGTCAAACTAGCTTTTAACTCCAAAACTGCAGAAAAACAGGTGAGTATAGTGGCAATACCTAGACGAGCCTCTAGGGACACTGCAGGAGACTCTAAACAAGGCCATCTTAACTCATCCAGAGTACAGGGTGCAGAATCAGCACTTTCCTCAGAACAAGAAAGGGACTCACAAATGTCAGTGTGATTGGACATCATATTGTTATTCATGGTACAGGGCAGGCTCAGAGAAACTTTCTCTGGACCCAGCAAAGATGTTTCAGAGTCAGATTCGCAAAACCGAAGCGCTGTCTCACTCTTAGATTCGGCTAACAATGTCAAATCCGAGGAGCCAGAACGCAAAACCTGCGAATCCAAGATCGCTTTAGGTTGTGAAACTGACGCTTCCATAGCGCAAATCTCCGCGATCTGCGGAACAGACTGCAAGGCATCTAGGGTCGAAACACTGGAGCAATTGTCCCCAGGCAACAGGCCCTTACAGGTGTGAACAGGGTGAGACAGAGACTCATCTGCAGAAGAAATAGCGACATCAACAGAATAAACTTTATTAGGCATATTAATTTCACTTTTGATGCTGCATAGTTTAGGAATTTTTCCCATAGCAGGATCATAGATAGAAGATCTTAAATATCTGTTCTTAGATGACAAGGGATCCCACATCTCTTTGAGAAAACTGGCACATTCATGTTGATCACAATCTGCAGGAACATCTGAGAAACAGGCATTACATCGCATAGATTCAAACTTCACGCAATCAGGAGAGAATCTTTCAAGATTCGCACAGGAATCAACCACAGTAGTGCACCCATTCATGTCAGGTCTCACAATATCTAGACTCACATGCTTTACCCCAGAAAGGCAGTAACAATCATCCGATAACGATGTCTCTTTATTGAAGTCAATTGATTGGTGTGTGTGCAATTCATCCAAAATCGTCTGCCACACATAAGTCACCGGATTCACAAAACATTCGTCACACTCATCAGAGTCAATCAAAGCGTACACCGAATCAAGACAAGCATAAAGAATCTCTGCGCTTTTTGCGATGTAAAAATCGCAAAACGCCTTCCAATCAATCTCAAACTCCTCAATTAATGCTCCAATATCGCATGGAGCAAATGGGGGTTTAAACAACTCGGTTTCCAAGAAACCCTCATAAGGGTTGGGGTCAGGAACATGCAAAGACTTTCTTACTCCTTTAATATAGAAAATAATTCTGCCTATCAAAGGATCCACAAATGCCCTTTCTTGGGGTAATGAAACCTGAGACTGAGAAATTTCAGACTTTACAGAAACAAATTTTTTATTTGTAGTTGCTATGGGCAACGGATTTTTCAGCTGAGAAGTCTTCCTTTTTTTCCTGCTTTTAGTCCTTGCTGCTTTAGGTGGCTGCTGTTTAGACACAGGGGAATAGTTACTGCATTCATTTTCAAACTAAATGGTTTTGCATGAAGTAGGTAGAGCAGCTGACTCATTAGCAACTACACACTCATACAGGGCAGGTGGCAAGCAAGGCAACTCAAACCAGTAGGAGAATGTAAATGTAAGAAACTGATATAGATTATCATTCCAAGAATTGTCGTGCAAGATTTCATGAGCCCATACAAACAGATCATCTTTCAAAAGCACATAAGCTAATTGGAGAGCAGACGTGGACGAATCAGTAATTTAAAAAGTAGGATTCAGACAAAATTTTACGCATTCAGAGAGAAAATCCTCTTTCGTCTCTGAATTTAATATTTTGAAACTCTTAAAGACACAGGAACCATACTCAGCAAAATCGTACAAATCAGAAATTCCCTCTACACTGGGGTTTTGGGTTGGGCTGCTCATAATGTAACGATTGTGGGATATCTCCATGTTCAGCGCACAAAGATGTGCGCTGACACTGCGGAGGTCCTCCACAAGCGTGTCAAGATGCTAGAACCCAGCTTTTGGTGCAAGCACCAGTAGAGGGAAATTCCTGTCGGCAGAGGGCGCTGGGGAGCGCAGAGGAACCAATCCCCTGCACCTCCACAAATGCCAGACAGGAATAGCACGAAGCGCAGAACGCAATCGCAAGAGAAGCGATTGCGAATGAGAACGAGCAAAGGGACAGGTTGTATGTGTGTGCGCCAATCTAGTCGCCACCCCGCGACCGCGCACACACAACAGCAGGTGCGAAACAGAAACGCAACCGCCAAGAACGGCGATTGCCAGAAGTGACACAAGGCAGATCAGAACAGAATACGAGGATAGCAAAGGCACAGTAAATCATACAATGAGAAGATACGGAAAATTATAAATGCTAGCTAACCGCGAACACCGCACTCATTCGCAACAGTGCACGCGGTTATGCGCGGTCTCCACGTGATAAGCACAATAGAGACAAGCACGCCTAACTAACCATCAACAGACAAACACGAAACAAAGAACGTGAACGCTTGCTTAACGGTTACCTCATCGAGCCTACAGCAAGCGCCCGTATCAGACAAGACAGACAAACGAGAAACAGGAACTAGGCAGAAAGGATCCACCGCTCTTCCGCCAGAGCAAGTGTGATCCAAGCAGGAACACAGATCAGAAAGATCCACAGCCGCTAACGCTAGCGGCTAGTGCGATCTAAACAAGACAGATCAGATGAGGTAGCTGGTAGCAACCGCTGCTCCAACTTACACTCCAGGAACTAGATCAGAAGGATCCACAGCCGCTACCGCTAGAGGCTAGTGCGATCCAAACAAGACAGAGCGATTCGCTATCAACCGCCGCTGGTGACAGCGCAATCGCGACAGACAAGACAGGACAGAATAGGCAGTACAAATTATACACAAACTGACTGCACTAACTAGGAATGCAAGGAGCACTCCCCAAGAATTAACTATACTAAGATAGCAGTGGCTGACACTCCAGGTGAGTCCAGCAGGAACAAACCTCTATGAGCAGCGAAGCATTGTGGGACACACATAGTACTTATAGTACACGCCTCCAATGAATGTGGCCAGGCAATTTGCATGACAACGTATGCAAATTCCTCAGCAAGCACAAGCTGCAAAACTGACAGAAGGTCTTCTTTCCAGAGTCCTGCAGCATGCAGACCTGAATAATGATCAAAAGGCTGCCTGCCTGCGCAGGCAGCCGAGCAGATCGTTACAGTACCCCCCCCCTCTAGGGACGAATTCCAGACGTCTTTCAAAACTGGCGTTACCAAAAAACTCTAACTGAAGACTCATGAAGGTCGGGGCAGCCCGACAAGGTCCAATTCCAGAGTCAGTCCACCCGAAACCGACCTCATCGGAAACAGAAGCCACCGAAACATGCCCATCAGTACTACCAGTCTTAGCGTAACACCCATCAGGACTGTGGATACCAGAGAAAAAGCCATCGACACCCTCCAGACAATTCCCACCACCTTCCAAGGAGCGTCCGAAAATACCAAACCTGCCACAATACCTATTCGAAGTGTCCCTTACAACACAAAAGCCACCGTTGATCTTATCCAGGGGACCAAGCAAAATCTCTCCCGGAATCTCCCAGAACCTTTTGAAGCTCCACAGAGATCCCAAGAGGGCAGAACAATCACCAGGCTCACATGGAGAATTACCAAGAACCCCCATGGAACCAATGACAATTCCGGATTCAGAATTACGAGGACACCCATCAAGATCAAGACTTTCAGGGACCACTTCTGGGCATGCAAGCAGGCAGGCTAAATCAGAGCATGTCTCCACCGAGGAAGCATCTGAGTACGCTGGTAACCGAGGCACACTTGGGCTTTCTGGGTCACAGAGCACACTGGGGTACACCAGCACAGGAGACACCTCAGTACATGTCGGGGAAGTGCCAACCTCAGAGTCAGGCACGACAAGACCAAAACCAGTACCGGACAGAGAATCATCATGAGTGGAGGTCACAGGCACTGGACTTTCACAAGAAGACTCGGATACAAATTCAGAAATTTCTGTGACAATAATATCATCATTGACTACATATGAGTGAAGCTCCATCAGAGCTGAAAAGGTAGCCAGCAAGGCAGCAATGCCTACGGAAGAGGGTAACACCTCAGAAGGACTTGGGGGGCAGGAGACATCTCCTACAAGTTCTGCACCCTTTGGGAGGAACTCGGAGACCTCCAGAACATCAAACAAGACCTCAGGAACATCATTTTTCAAGTTTTCTCGGAAGGATTCTGAACTATCCATGTTACAGGGCAAAACTGGAACTTTATTTTGTGGACAGGGCAGATGTCCCAGGAATTGTTCCACCATAACCTGAGACTGGATCTCATCATCATGAGGGGAATGTACAGGTATATTTACTGGAACACACACTGACTCCCTAACTTCATTCTCACTGTACCCAGAATTCTGTGTGGCAGTCAAACTAGCTTTTAACTCCAAAACTGCAGAAAAACAGGTGAGTATAGTGGCAATACCTAGACGAGCCTCTAGGGACACTGCAGGAGACTCTAAACAAGGCCATCTTAACTCATCCAGAGTACAGGGTGCAGAATCAGCACTTTCCTCAGAACAAGAAAGGGACTCACAAATGTCAGTGTGATTGGACATCATATTGTTATTCATGGTACAGGGCAGGCTCAGAGAAACTTTCTCTGGACCCAGCAAAGATGTTTCAGAGTCAGATTCGCAAAACCGAAGCGCTGTCTCACTCTTAGATTCGGCTAACAATGTCAAATCCGAGGAGCCAGAACGCAAAACCTGCGAATCCAAGATCGCTTTAGGTTGTGAAACTGACGCTTCCATAGCGCAAATCTCCGCGATCTGCGGAACAGACTGCAAGGCATCTAGGGTCGAAACACTGGAGCAATTGTCCCCAGGCAACAGGCCCTTACAGGTGTGAACAGGGTGAGACAGAGACTCATCTGCAGAAGAAATAGCGACATCAACAGAATAAACTTTATTAGGCATATTAATTTCACTTTTGATGCTGCATAGTTTAGGAATTTTTCCCATAGCAGGATCATAGATAGAAGATCTTAAATATCTGTTCTTAGATGACAAGGGATCCCACATCTCTTTGAGAAAACTGGCACATTCATGTTGATCACAATCTGCAGGAACATCTGAGAAACAGGCATTACATCGCATAGATTCAAACTTCACGCAATCAGGAGAGAATCTTTCAAGATTCGCACAGGAATCAACCACAGTAGTGCACCCATTCATGTCAGGTCTCACAATATCTAGACTCACATGCTTTACCCCAGAAAGGCAGTAACAATCATCCGATAACGATGTCTCTTTATTGAAGTCAATTGATTGGTGTGTGTGCAATTCATCCAAAATCGTCTGCCACACATAAGTCACCGGATTCACAAAACATTCGTCACACTCATCAGAGTCAATCAAAGCGTACACCGAATCAAGACAAGCATAAAGAATCTCTGCGCTTTTTGCGATGTAAAAATCGCAAAACGCCTTCCAATCAATCTCAAACTCCTCAATTAATGCTCCAATATCGCATGGAGCAAATGGGGGTTTAAACAACTCGGTTTCCAAGAAACCCTCATAAGGGTTGGGGTCAGGAACATGCAAAGACTTTCTTACTCCTTTAATATAGAAAATAATTCTGCCTATCAAAGGATCCACAAATGCCCTTTCTTGGGGTAATGAAACCTGAGACTGAGAAATTTCAGACTTTACAGAAACAAATTTTTTATTTGTAGTTGCTATGGGCAACGGATTTTTCAGCTGAGAAGTCTTCCTTTTTTTCCTGCTTTTAGTCCTTGCTGCTTTAGGTGGCTGCTGTTTAGACACAGGGGAATAGTTACTGCATTCATTTTCAAACTAAATGGTTTTGCATGAAGTAGGTAGAGCAGCTGACTCATTAGCAACTACACACTCATACAGGGCAGGTGGCAAGCAAGGCAACTCAAACCAGTAGGAGAATGTAAATGTAAGAAACTGATATAGATTATCATTCCAAGAATTGTCGTGCAAGATTTCATGAGCCCATACAAACAGATCATCTTTCAAAAGCACATAAGCTAATTGGAGAGCAGACGTGGACGAATCAGTAATTTAAAAAGTAGGATTCAGACAAAATTTTACGCATTCAGAGAGAAAATCCTCTTTCGTCTCTGAATTTAATATTTTGAAACTCTTAAAGACACAGGAACCATACTCAGCAAAATCGTACAAATCAGAAATTCCCTCTACACTGGGGTTTTGGGTTGGGCTGCTCATAATGTAACGATTGTGGGATATCTCCATGTTCAGCGCACAAAGATGTGCGCTGACACTGCGGAGGTCCTCCACAAGCGTGTCAAGATGCTAGAACCCAGCTTTTGGTGCAAGCACCAGTAGAGGGAAATTCCTGTCGGCAGAGGGCGCTGGGGAGCGCAGAGGAACCAATCCCCTGCACCTCCACAAATGCCAGACAGGAATAGCACGAAGCGCAGAACGCAATCGCAAGAGAAGCGATTGCGAATGAGAACGAGCAAAGGGACAGGTTGTATGTGTGTGCGCCAATCTAGTCGCCACCCCGCGACCGCGCACACACAACAGCAGGTGCGAAACAGAAACGCAACCGCCAAGAACGGCGATTGCCAGAAGTGACACAAGGCAGATCAGAACAGAATACGAGGATAGCAAAGGCACAGTAAATCATACAATGAGAAGATACGGAAAATAATAAATGCTAGCTAACCGCGAACACCGCACTCATTCGCAACAGTGCACGCGGTTATGCGCGGTCTCCACGTGATAAGCACAATAGAGACAAGCACGCCTAACTAACCATCAACAGACAAACACGAAACAAAGAACGTGAACGCTTGCTTAACGGTTACCTCATCGAGCCTACAGCAAGCGCCCGTATCAGACAAGACAGACAAACGAGAAACAGGAACTAGGCAGAAAGGATCCACCGCTCTTCCGCCAGAGCAAGTGTGATCCAAGCAGGAACACAGATCAGAAAGATCCACAGCCGCTAACGCTAGCGGCTAGTGCGATCTAAACAAGACAGATCAGATGAGGTAGCTGGTAGCAACCGCTGCTCCAACTTACACTCCAGGAACTAGATCAGAAGGATCCACAGCCGCTACCGCTAGAGGCTAGTGCGATCCAAACAAGACAGAGCGATTCGCTATCAACCGCCGCTGGTGACAGCGCAATCGCGACAGACAAGACAGGACAGAATAGGCAGTACAAATTATACACAAACTGACTGCACTAACTAGGAATGCAAGGAGCACTCCCCAAGAATTAACTATACTAAGATAGCAGTGGCTGACACTCCAGGTGAGTCCAGCAGGAACAAACCTCTATGAGCAGCGAAGCATTGTGGGACACACATAGTACTTATAGTACACGCCTCCAATGAATGTGGCCAGGCAATTTGCATGACAACGTATGCAAATTCCTCAGCAAGCACAAGCTGCAAAACTGACAGAAGGTCTTCTTTCCAGAGTCCTGCAGCATGCAGACCTGAATAATGATCAAAAGGCTGCCTGCCTGCGCAGGCAGCCGAGCGGATCGTTACAGGTGGTCATCCCATTGCAGTTTGTGCTTTGTAATCATGTGCCTTCGTAAAGTAGTTGTCCTGAGCTCTGGGGTGATGGCACTTTGGTGGTGGCGGCCGACTGAGTGTTAAGTGGGGTGCCAGAATCTGAGCAGGAGGAGTTAGATATGTTACGCTTCTGTGCAGAAGCTGAGAAAGATGAGGTGTTCTGTGTTAAATAGTAAACTACGTCCTGACAATATTGGGGGTTGATGGCACGTGCCTTCTTCTGAACACTGTACTTTGGTCGAGGGCCGCACGAAATCACGACAACGCGACCTCGAACAGACCTGCCAGGTGGCCTGTCTCTGCCTTTTGTTTTGTCCATATTGGGGGGGATGAAGTGAAAGGTATGCACTGACTTGACTAATACAATGTGCAGTCAGTCACACAGGTGCAGTTAACAGGTATGCACATATTGGTATATCACACTACGTGCACTCACGTAGGTAGGTGGGTGCACTGTGAACAACAGTTAGGTATATGCAGTGATGGGTATTACATGTGCACCTGTCACACACAGACAGGTACCGGACAGGCACAGTGACACTGTGTGTGCTCACATAGGTAGGTGGGTGCACTGTGAACAACAGGTAGGTATATGCAGTGATGGGAATTACATGTGCACTTGTCACACCCAGACAAGTACCAGACAGGCACAGTGACACTGACTGACAGGGCTGTATATAATGCAAGTGGGCCACACAAAAAAAATATAGATCACAAGAACAACATTAGCTCTCAAAAGAGCTGTTGAGGGGTGCTTTTTTAGCAATAAGAATCAGCAAGGAGCAAGCTAAGAAGCCTACAAGAGCCTAACTAAGCTTTCCCTATGAGATTCTGCAGCAGCTATCCCTTCTCTAATTACTGCAGGCACACGAGTGAGTCCAATGCCTGACGCTGCCTGCCTTTTATAAGGAGAGGAGTAACTCCAGGAGGGAGTGTAGCCTGATTGGCTACAACATGCCTGCTGACTGTGATGTAGAGGGCCAAAGTTGACCCTAATCATGTAGTATAGGAGGCGAATCGAACCGCCATAACGCGAACCACCGAAGTTCGCCGGGAACCGTTTGCCGGCGAACCATTCGGGCCATCTCTACTCTTATTTGATACATTGCCGCAAAAGGGAAGTTGCAGGGCATGCTGGGTTGTCTTTTTTTTTGCTTCTTTACTTTAACCTCAGACTTAACTAATGCAGCCTGATTGGCTGAAGCCTTTTTCCCTCATGTTTTCCCCTCCCACACCTCTGTTTCTCTCTGATGGGCCAATATTTCTCATGCTGAGACAATGCACTTTATATTGCAGAGCTGCTGGGAGTGCCTGAAGACTGGGAGGAGGGCAGGCAATGCATACACAATCAAGCAGAGGAGAGTAAGGGAGGAAATGACATCAGGATTGGCTTCAAGATAGACACAGTTAAAATGGAGAATCCTAAGATGGATTTTCTCTTTTTTTACTATAGAAAAATCACCAAAACGTGGAAAGTGCAATACATATGTGATGTAAGTAGAGCAAGTATTTATCTACTTGTATATGTGGGGGGGGGGGGGGGGGTCTGAGATAGTCTGGTTGCCAGCTCTTCTTTAAATAAAAAGTTTTCTCCTGGGAGAAAGCTCAATTAAATTAAAGCCCATGTTGCAATATTTTACTTGCAGTCTATTTTACCTTTCTTATATGTAATCAAATTGTCTACCAATCAACGTTAGAACTGTTTAATGCATTGTTTTCATACTACATTGGTATATGATAGATGTAGCTTCAATAGATAATATTTTGAAGTATCGAGTATCCAAACTAAAAAAGAGAAATTGCAGAATATTCTACTGTAGTCATCACTCCTAGTAAGGATGATACCAATTACTAGCTAACTCAACAAATTGAAAATGCAAGCTTTGATGTCCTATACATTTCTTTATCAGGCATGGCAAAGAAACCTGAAGGGTACAGTATATATCATATTACTATGATGTATACGGTAATGCTTAAATTGTTTATTGTGCACTGAGCTTAAACTTTTATCTAATAAATGCTATGTACCTTTGCGCTTGTGATCCTAATAACACATTTTTTAATTAAAAAAAAAAGAAACCTGGGGGGTTGAACAGAGCTCCTCACTCTCATGGCAATTGCACCTCCGTAAGCCTGATCAAACTTGCTATTTTTGCCCCAAAAGGTATGGGAGGTAACTCCAAGAAGAAGGAGAACACTGCTAAGGAACCTAAAGCTAAACCCCTGACGCAGCAGTCCGTTACGAGATATCTACGCTAACTGGACCCGGCCCAACCTAAGATGGCGGAAGCTTCCACAAGCAAAGGCGCCAAAGGCCCGGATAGCGCAGACGCCACAGCTAGATCCCTGAGCGAGATCCGTGACTACCTACACAGTCTACCGACGAAAAATGACCTTGCGGACCTGGCCGAAAAGATCACCTCGGCCACCCGTGCTGACTCCGCGCGGAAGTTTCTGACCACGATAGCAGATTACAAGTTTTGGAAACCGGGTTGACGGAAGTTCGCTCGGAACTGGCTAAGCTCAAAGAGGTGCATACTCACCAGCAGAAAGTCAACTACCTCCTCCGAACTGGTATGGAAGATTTACAAAACCGCAGCAGGCGGAACAACATTCGTATAAAAGGCCTCCCGGAAGCAGTGGAAGATCAGCAGCTATTAGCCACTCTCACCACCATCTTTAATGGCTTACTGGGCAATCCCCCAGACAATCCCATCAAGGTTGACAGAGTACACCGGGCACTTAGGCCTAAGCCAGCAATCGGAGAAACACCATGAGACGTCATATGCAGACTCCACTACTTCGGAGTCAAAGACTGCATTATGAGTGCTGCCAGAAATCGAGTGGAAATTGTCCACGATGGAGCCTCTTTGGGCCTGTATCAGGATCTCGCGCCTAGCACACTCGAAGCAAAGAAGAGCCCTACAAACCCTTCTTAAACACGCTCAGGAACATGGCGTAGGCTATGAATGGGGATTCCCCTTCCAAGTGTCCTTTACGCTGCGGGATAAATCCTTCATCCTACAAAAACCTGCTGAGCTGCCTGAGCTCTTCCGATGCTTGGACTTACCCTCCGTAGAAGTTCCCGATTGGCAGCCAGATCGGGTCTCCATTGGCCTGCCACAACGGCAGAAAAGACAGCGTTCCAACCTCCGCAGACAACAACCAGACTGAGATATCCTTCCATACCTCCGTGACTCAGTTAAGTACTTTCATACCTATTTTTTTTTTTTTTTTTCATGCCCAGAGGGACTAACACACTCTCGCTATGGTCCATTATGACCTATGTATGCGATCTCCTTTTTAGGTGCGCATTACTATTTTAGGCAAAATGACTATGGCGACTCATTTTGATCTGAACTTTTTGCTCGCACATTGTTCTCAAAGGAGCCCACTCCACAGTTGGTTTGCTAAATCCGACCCTTTGGGTCCGTAAGCACAAGTTAGCTATCCTATTCTATGGGCTGGAGATATAGATAGGTGGGGAGGGCTAGGGATTCTTTTCGTTATACTGAGACTTACTTCATCAGATCTTCATCAGATCTGCGTCACCTGGCAAGACAAGGGTCTGGCGCTGTTTTACCCTCTACAATGCAAATGCATAGGCCTCTAAACCAAATGCGCCACAGAACGACTCTGATGCGTCTGCCTGAGAGTGGTCGGCCACAACACTCCATGCACTTATACGCAATTGCAATATTGTTCATGATATACAAAGCCGACCACCTCTGCTCCTGTTCATATCTGACATAAATGTGCTATATATGTACTACTATAGACATATATCTTATCTCCACCTGCAAATATAGCTGATGTGTTTGGCACTCCTACTGACACTAATGCCTACAGCCCCTCGAGCAAAGTGTTGTAGATTCATTGCTGTCTTTTCCCTCTATGTTATACCACCATTTTTAATGGGCTTGCAAAACAGATATATATTATATGTTCTCTTTCTTTACAGGCATTCGGAGAAATTTAAATATAATGATATATGAGAGATGGGGAGCCAGAACCCTATTTTCCTTTTCTTCTCACTAGTGTTGGGCGAACACCTGGATGTTCGGGAACGTTCGCCGAACATGGCCGCGATGTTCGGCATGTTCGGGCCGAACCCCGAACTCCCCGAACATCCCGCTTTTGGGGGCCCTATGGGGTTGCAGGCATAAGGGGGGAGCATGCCCCGATCGCGGAAATTCCCCCCACCCCCTCCACTAGCGCTCCCCCCTCTGCCCACTTCCCCATACAAAAGTTTAAGGAAAGTAAAATAGTACCGGTGGTAGTGGCTGGCAGTTGCACTGTGAAGTGAG
The DNA here is from genome assembly GCF_040937935.1 of Hyperolius riggenbachi. Taxonomy (NCBI): domain Eukaryota; kingdom Metazoa; phylum Chordata; class Amphibia; order Anura; family Hyperoliidae; genus Hyperolius; species Hyperolius riggenbachi. Next base: position 306,519,870 of record NC_090650.1, on the reverse strand, counting down.
TGAGGAGGAGGAGTCTGCGTGATGACGCGTCACGCGTACCCTCGTATGCGTCATCACGCAGAGGACGTGAGGTCAGAGAAAGGGCGGAAGTACCACAAGGGTACTACCGCTGAACCGCCCGCTGCCCGGCCTCCCTCAACGCGTCACTCTCCGGACTCCTCCTCCTCACTCACTTCACAGTGCCACTGCCAGCCACTACCACCGGTACTATTTTACTTTCCTTAAACTTTTGTATGGGGAAGCAGGCAGAGGGGGGAGCGCTAGCGGAGGGGGTTGGGGGAATTTCCGACCCCCCCCCCCCGCGATCGGGGCATGCTCCCCCCTTATGCCTGCGACCCCACAGGGGGGCCATATTCGGCCGAACAGGGCCCTGTTCGGCCGAACAGGGGCCCTGTTCGGCCAGGCATTGAGCCGTTCGGGCGAACCTGAACAGTTTGGCCGAACACCACCAGGTGTTCGGCCGAACTCGAACATCACCCGAACAGTGGCGAACACTGTTCGCCCAACACTACTTCTCACCCCCTTTCTCTTTCTCACTCCACTGCTGCTTTTCTATTAATTCTGGTCATCCGCTTCTCTCATGCTAGCCCTGGCTTCTCCACACCCACATAGGGCAGTCAATATGGCTGACTTACTGTCTCTTAAGACAGTACACTCGTTAGTCAATCGCGACTACGTGTTTAGTTTTTATTGGTTAATTCCTAGGTTTTGTTGTAAATGGTCCCGGTTGAGATGCGCATGGGCGTACATTGGAACCCTTAACTTTATGCAATGTCAGACCTGAGAGTGTTTTCGATAAACGCTAGAGGGCTTAATGTCCCCGAAAAGCATTCTACCCTTTTAAATGACCTTTGGAAGCAGAAAGCGAATGTGGTTTTTATTCAAGAGACCCATTTTAGGGAAGGCTCTGCCCCTAGGATTGGAAATAAACACTATCCAAAAGCTTATTTTAGCAACACACCTGAATCCAGGTCTAGGGGCACGGCAATTCTCATTGGTAATAATGTTCCATTATCTCAAGAACAAGTGCTTAGAGATGAACGAGGTAGATATGTTATACTCAAGTGTTTAATTAATGAACAGAGATACACGTTGTGCACAGTATATGCCCATAACGTTGATCAGGTCTCCTTCTTACTACGATTCCTAAACATTTTGGAATCCTTTGCAGAAGGCAGTATCATTATAGGGGGAGATCTAAATGTACCGCTTAACCCTGTGCTGGATACATCCCAAGGCAGATCTTCTATCTCCTACTCTAAGATTAATAAAATTAAAAAAAGCCCTTGCCGAAAGACAATTAGTAGACGTATGGAGGGCCCTCCACCCCACTGATAAGGACTTTTCCTTTTATTCTGCTGTGCACAACGTGTACTCTCGAATTGATTGCATTCTGATAACGCATAACTTACTGTCTGATGTGATTAATGCCATTGGTGTCATGACATACTCTGACCACGCCCCAGTACTCCTGACTTTAGTTAATAAGACCAAAAATGAAAGGCCCTTCCATTGGAAACTTAATATCACAATGCTAAATGATGAGGTCACCTCCGACAGAATTAGAAAAGAAATAGAACACTATTTTACAAGTAATAGTACTGGAGAAACCCCTGAGCCTACTGTATGGGAGGCCCATAAATGTGTTCTACGAGGCTATCTAATCCAACTCGGGGAGAAACTGAAGAGAGAGAGAGCCGCAGAGTTGTCCAGGCTGCTTCAGGAAATCCTGACTCTTGAACAAAAACTCAAAAAACATCTCCTTCAACAGGATATTGACAACCTAATTATGGCCAGGGAAAAAGTTAAGAAAATTATGCATTTCAAAGCCTAGAAAGCAGCTTTCAGGCTACAGAATCTCTACTTTCTACATGGCAATAAATCAGGTAGGCTCCTGGCTAGAGCTCTGCGACAACAGCAGCAAAGAAACTATATTGCTAGGATTATCGATCGTAAGGCTAAGCATCATATTAGAAATGAGTCAATGGCAAGAGCCTTTAGAGAATTTTATGCGGGGCTCTATAATCTTATAGATAAACAAGATCAACATTCTAGAGTGAACCTTCGCAGTAGAATACAGGTTTACCTAAGCTCCTCAAAAATGCCAAGCCTCCAGCCACATATGATTGAGGAACTGGATGCCTGCTTCTCTGAAGATGAGATAGCTAGGGTGATTGCTCAGATTAAGCCAGGCAAAGCACCAGGCCCAGATGGGCTACCCATAGAATAATATAAGAATATAAACAAGTACTGATCCCCAAGCCTTGCGCCACTTTTAATGCAATAATTCAGACAACCCTGTCTCGTTTCCGCCACAAACACTGGAGTCACATATCTCTGTGATCCATAAAGCCGGCAAGGATCCCACCTCTTGCGCGAGTTACAGGCCTATCTCGCTTCTCAATCTTTTTTTTTTTTTTTAAGATTCTTTATTTAAAGTTTTACACATAACATATAGAAAGTATGATATTGATGCAAGGGAACTGTAGGTGGCACACCTGGTTACATTGATGACAGATTTTCATATACAGTAGGTCAACCAACTGCGTTGACTTCTAAAGTCCATAACCACGTGAGTAGAATAAACGAACATTTTCCTTTATAACCACTAATTGAAAGAATAACAAGTATTTTAACATATTGAAAACTTTTCTTAAGCTAAGAAGGTTGCACATGTCTGCCACTCATGTGCGCTTAACTATATGATCGGAGTTAGATTGTAAGAATCTTTTATCAGCACCAAGAAGAACCTGAGGCCCTATGGGATCATACACTCAAGTGGTCCCCTCGACGTAGATCTATCATCTCTGACATAGTGACTGATTTTCAATTCGTAGAATCAATAAAATAGTACGTGTACGTATATATTTCCTATGTAGTATAGATATGAATGCACGCCTAGTGCACTCAATGTATACTGCTAATGCCAGTAATTTACCCACTGGTTAAGATATGTATTCAGATGCGTATTTGGGTCTATAGTATGTAATCTAATGCAGACAATAACAAAACCAGAAAGGCAGGAAAACAGGTGGGGAAGATGAAGAGAGAAAAAGAGGTGTAGGATAGATTATAAAGAAGCGAGTTTCAATTTCGACCCATCGCAGCCCATATAGCGATCACATACACTGAAGTTATTATTATCGTTTAATGATAGAAAGGGGAAGTATAAATTCCTTCAATATGATATATTCTGGTAGTTTCAGACTATATCTCCATATTCCTGTGTAATCCACCATACATCCCATGGCCTCCAGATCTCATTGAATTTGCCTAGTGTATCATTTAGACGAGCCGTGAGCTCTTCTAATTTCTTAACCTCCAAAATTTCGTTAATCAAAGCATCTTTAGTTGGTGGTTTTGGAGAACGCCATTGTTTGGCTATCAAACGTTTAGCCGTGTTTAAAATAATGCCCGAGAGCTTACTGGCTTTACGTGTTTGTCCTTGGTATGGATATCCCAATAGCATATTTAAAGGATTACACTCTAATTGTGTTTCCAGGATTTCACTCAGAATATTTTTAACCTTGTTCCAAAAAGGGATTATACGAGTGCAATCCCAGAATATATGTTATATGCTGCCTCGTGTTTTCTGGCAGCTTCTCAATCTTGATCTAAAGATATTTGCCAAATTACTAGCCAATAGACTTGCCCCCTGGATGAGTCACCTGGTCAACTGGGACCAGGTGGGTTTTATACCAAACAGAGAGGCCAGATACAACACGATCCGCACTCTAAACCTGGTCCAGTCCGCGCGGTAGGCCAACTCACCCTGTATGCTCTTGTCAACAGATGCCGAAAAGGCGTTTGACCGAGTGGACTGGACCTGGATGATGGAGGTGATGTCTCACATTGGACTGGGCGATAGAATGCGCGCATGTGTCAATTGTCTGTACTCCAAACCATCTGCCCGCATTAGAGTTAATGGAGTTCTATCAGACAGTCTGGCAATTGGCAACGGAACGAGACAGGGTTGTCCATTTTCCCCCCTAATATTTGCTTTAACCCTAGAGCCTTTCCTTTGCCATATAAAAGACACTAAAAATCAAAACAAAATATCAGCGCAGCCAAAAAAATGTCATATTATGTGGAACAATATATGTGTCGCAGCCAAAGTCCAACACCTCAGTACAGCGTTTTACGTGAAAAATGGAATAAATCACTTCAGCGCAGATTCACTTATGTCCACCACCGAGAACACCATAAAAACAGATGCGCTTACCAGATCCTTACAGACCTTAACTACAGGGTCTGTAATAAAGCTCTATGAGGTCAGCAGCAGGTATCTTCACAGCCGGCCTCCTCTCCAGAAGGACAGAATAATCATATCCTCATATGCAGTGTTTCACCAAATAGAAGCATGCAAAAAAACAATGCACATCTAAGCGTGTCTGTAGCGTTTTAATATAGCTCAATAAAATCAGCATAAAAGATTTTAAAATATCACTTACATCTGGGCCCTTATGACAGGGACCCACAATGAAAATAGCACATAAATCATAGAACGCCGTCCAGCCACACGTCCGCCTCACCCACTATAAAAGACAACCCAGACATCGCTGGCCTTCAAATTGGGCATACCATGCATAAAGTAGCCGCTTACGCAGATGACCTGCTCTTTTACATCTCCAACCCGGTCATCTCTCTTCCTAACTTGATGGCAGAGTTTGGCGAGTTTGGGGCTCTCTCTCTCTTTAAAATTAATTATGATAAAAGTGAGGCACTAAATGTGAGTCTAGATGCTAACCTCCTGGCCCAGATTAAGAACAATTTCCCCTTTAAATGGAATACAAATCACATCACTTATCTAGGCACCAAACTGACACCTGATGTTGGGGACATATTTAAGGCTAATTTTCCACCTCTCTTAGATAGATTATCTGCAGACCTTAAAAAATGGAATATGCCACATGTCTCTTGGCTAGGAAGAATCTCTATTATCAAAATGAATCTAATGCCTCGTCTGCGGTATCTTTTTCAGACACTCCCAGTAGCTATCCCAAAAGAGTTCCTCACTCGAGTACAAACTACCTTCAACAGGTATATCTGGAAAGGTAAACCCCCACGAATCAATAGATTCACTTTATATAGGACTAAAGCTGATGGTGGCCTAGCAGTTCCTGATGTACTGAGCTACTACCAGGCTGCTTTACTTACACGCATTGTAGACTGGAACAGACACTCTACTTCCAAACAATGGGTATCCTTAGAACAATCACTCACCCCTTCCGCACTTCGTCTGCTCCCCGGGCCTCAAATAACCCTAAGCACCAATGGTCCTCCTCACAATTAGTTTACACAACTCTTAAAATACTACAGGCAGCCAGATCCTCCCAACAGATTTCCCCCTGGCCTACGCCTCTCTTTCCTATCTTTAACAACCCATAATTTCCACAAGGCTGTTCCCCGCTCTACCTAAGGGAGTGGAGGACACTACCACACTTTGACATTAGTAGGCTCCATAAGGACCAAAAATGGCTCACCCTAACTGAACTTAGATTTTTATTCAACAACCAGTCATTGGATTGGTGGGGCCTTCTCCAAATTAGACATCTCTTAGCCTCATTAAATGTAAACACATCACACAGAATCATTAAGACACCCTTTAAGGATGCATGTTTGGCAGCAGGCCCCATCAAACAAACCTTGTCCTTAATCTACAAACTTTTGATTGACAAACCCCTAGAAGACCTACAATATCTGAAAGAATGGGAAAAAGACCTGGGCGCCACATTTACTTAAAAAGAGAGAGCTAACATGTGCATCTTTGCACATAAATCTAGTGTGGCAGTCCACATCCAAGAAATCAATTATAAAATCTTGGCACGGTGGTACTATACGCCCTTACGAATCAGTCAGATTTTTCAACTCAAAGACCCTTGTTGCTGGCGTTGTAAATCTGAGATGGGATCCCTGATACATATCCTATGGAACTGTGATAAACGCTCTCATTTTTGGAAAATGGTTGAGAAAATGATCAGAGAAATGACAAACAGAGACACATCTTTTACCTGCCAGATTTACTTGCTACATATGCATAACTGGAAAATGAAAGCTTACAAACAATCTGTCGTCAGACACATTTTAAATGCGGCCAAAACAGTCTTGGTTAGACTCTGGGGGAAAACTACTGTACCTTCCCTTACCTTAGTGATCCAGGAACTAGATCAAATCCAAAGTCTAGAAAGAGATAGGATGTTTCTCATAAATAAACAAGAGCTGTTCTCCAAGACTTGGAACTTATGGTCTGTATATAGAGAATCAGAAGAGCTGAGAGACGCCATGACATAGTTGAGAAGTGGCCCTTGAGAAATAGCAGACTGTGTTTCCCTCATACCCCTCTTGGTGTTTGTCATGTATACACTCAGAAATCTTGACTCTGTATTGTTAACCCCCCTGACGCTAACCTGAACCGGACCAGTTCATGTTCTGTTTAAAACCCTGCTACGTTAGCAGTAGAAGCTAACCCCTCCAACGATCTTATAATATTTTCTAAAGACGAGGAGGGTGAAATATCTCAGAGGTTTCCATACAACCTAACCCCAACCTTTCGCTATGATCAGTTTTTTGTTATTAATGTATGGTTTTTGTATGCAAATTAAGTGGATTCTGCTGTAATTGACATGATGGATTTAAATCTCATATGATGATATTTTATTGTACCGTGTCAGTTGACCTGTTTGTACCTCTTTTTCAATAAAGAATTTGAAAAAAAAAAAAAAAGAAACCTAAAGGGTATTGCAAGCTTTCATTCTCAGTCTGTTAGGTTTCCCAATAAACAGTATCAAACTTACGCTAAAGTTTTTCTCAGCTACTGTAAAATTAAGTTAGCATTCTTTATATAGAAGAACACTGTTTGCATCTAACAGACAACTGAATTTTTTTTTAATAAAGCAATAAATCCCTATAATGAAGAAATCTATTGCTTAACCATTAAAGTGGATCCGAGGTGAACTTTTACACATTGCATAATTGTGTTCCTTTCCTATTGTTTATAGGGCATTCCTCAAGTCAAATACTTTTTTGTTTTTGTTTTAATACTCTAATTCCCTATAAACGAAAAAAGCCACGCCCACAGGTTTTCAGAGAGCCTTGGCAGTAGCAAGGGCTCATGGGAGCTCAGTCTGGGCAGGAGGAGGGGTAGGTGTTACTAGCCATTGATTTCAGAGGCAGAGGGGGGGAGGGAGGAGGAGAGGGGATTAGGCTGATGGCTCAAGATACAGATAAGCCTGCCTCTGTGTAATGTTTACAAACATGGCTGCTGTCATTGTATCACAGGAATAAATAATCATATTCTATTAAAGCTGTTTGCAGCTAGATTTGCTGTGTAAACTATCTAAACTTTAGATAAGATATATAGACAAGTTACTTGTTATAGTTAGTTTTTCATCTCAGATCCGCTTTAAGTAAGTAAAATAAAAATAAATTCACATTTAAATAATTAAACTATTAAACATAAAATTATTTCTTGTTTAGTTAAAAAAAAACATAAAACTATTTCAAAATCTAAAAAATTCATAAAACTGTGTATTCAGATGAAAAAGACGTCATGTTGTGATAATAATTATTGATAATGCTGTAATAATTCTGTAATAAAATTAGTAAAATAAAGCAAAATAATAACATAATATATATACTGAAAACAAAATAAATTGGAAAATGTATTACATTAAATTACATAAAAAGGATAATATGACATTGGGGAAAAAAAAAATCACATCAGCCATTCACTGAGTGCCCAAATTATTAGAGACACCACTTACTCTAACTTGGATGTGTTTGGCAGCCCACACGCAGGCAAACGGTATAGAGCTGCCCAATAATCTTACAAAAACCTCTGGAAAAGCATGACATTGTGTATGTATTAATGGAATTTATTTACCCCAAAAATTAACATATACAGCCTTACTCTATTTAATTAAAAAACAAATCTTTATTTCATGATGGAATAACCTTTGGATGGTATTGGTAATATATGCATTAAAAAAATCTAATTTAAGTTAAAAAAATCTGATTTAAATCAATGTTTTTTTTTCAAATTGCCTTTTATCCACCCTGTTAATGAGATATACTGTCACTGCTACGGATGAGTAGTAAGTTTAGATGGTTCACTGCAATCAGAGTTTGGGAAAAACTCACCAAGAGGCCAAGCTGGGCCCTGGCCCTGACTAGGTAGAGCAGGGATGACCCTCCTATCCTCTTCCCATGCAGAGTGACTCAGCGGAGCTGTGGGTGAGTGTAATCATCTCACCTGTGTGGGCACTCCGCCCTACAGGCCCTCTGGTAGACTTCTGGCTTTGGACTTGTATGAACCTTGTCACTCCGCAGACCTCAGCAGCCTCTCCCTTTCACCCTGTAGCCACCTCTTCTGTCATCTATTGTCAAAAGATTTCAGCTCCCAGCGATTGTGAGTAAAGCAGCAAATTTGCACACTTGTGATTCTTTGACAATTGTTATTATGCATTGCTGCTATAATACTTCATGCATGCTTGTTCCACACACGCCCATGTTAGTAGGCAACCACGTTGGGCGCTTGTATGGATGCGCATGGAGCCAGAGCAAGTGGAGGACAAGCTGCAGACAGGTAATGTGTATAGCACGGGGGGCAACTCACACATTAGGGGGGCTGTGAGGCGGCACACGAGTGGGGTGATTCCAGATCAGTTTTAGCATGAAATTGATCAGGATTCAGCCTGCAGTGTATGGGCACTTGGGCAGCTGACAGATCTTTCTATAATTAGATTTGATTAGAGAGAGATTTGTCTCTTGGTTGAATATAGATGTATGGCTACCTCAACTAATCATTCATGAGTTATCTTCAGAGCAGCCCACAGTGAAATAATGCTTTACACCCAGAAGTCTGATATGTTATATTGTTGAATTATTTATTACCCATCTTTGTCTATTCCTGATCTATTTGCATATAATCCTCAAGTGTTCATTACAGGTTGAAACTAGAAACAAGACATTTAATAAATTACTAAATGCCATGAATGTTGGCAGCAGGAGTTTGTACAGTAACTAAGTAGGTGAGCATTGCATTGTAATCTTTGAATTAAAAGTAATTATAATTTTTCAGTTTCATACTCATTAAGTAGAAGGAGGATGTGTTAAGTGCTCTAGCCATCACCAATGCAACTAATATAACATGTTGATATATGTGTACATTTATACTTGCATGTCTCAATTATTGTGTTGTGGTAATGTTGTGGTTTTCAGTAATAGTGGGAAAGATACTATTATCTAACCATGCAGAGCACTGTTAGTTCATTGGAATGTGAACCTTTTTTTTATTATTTCATCAGTTTCCTTATACCATTTATACCTTTTTCTCTACTCCCCCAGTGTCTCAACCCCACTACCCTCTAGATAGTAAGCTTGCAAGGGTAGCGACCTCCCCCTTTTGCTTCCTGTTTCTGTGCAATTTATCAAATGAACATTTATCAGAATTGGTGATGTTATTCAAACTACACATCAATTGTATGTATCTGTACTTGTGTCCAGGGCCACCATCAGAAATGGTGAAGGATGCAAAACTGAAAATATGTACCTTAATTTCCAAATAAAATATTGGCGCCATACATTGTGATAGGGACATAATGTAAATGCTGTAATAACCAGGACAAATGGGCAAATAAAATACATGTGTTTTAATTATGGTAGCATGTATTATTTTAAAGCTATAATGGCCATTTTTTTTCTTAATATTCCTGTTAAAATGCATTTAGAAAAAAATAATTCTTAGCAAAATGTACCACCCAAAGAAGAATTAGTGTCAGAAAAAAAGCTATAGATCAATTCATTGTGATAAGTAGTGATAAAGTTATTGGTGAAAGAATGGGAGGTGAAAATTGCTCGGATGCATAAGGTGAAAAACGACTGAAGGCTAAAGTGGTTAAAGGCCTGAAGACATGGACCCCCTTGTCTTTCACACTTTTCCTCTTTCATCTGTAATGTTGATGTATTGCTGAAAAGCAACCCCCACCACACACATCAGTAAGGGCAGCCAGAAAGGCGCCAATTTGCTGGGCCCAGGGCAGGTTCTATACTTTTTGCTGCCTGAAGCAAACATAGTAGTAGGTGCTATACACACACACACACACACACACACACACACACACACACACACACACACACACACACACACACACTAGAGGTGTACCGAACGGTTCGCCGGCAAACGGTTCCAGGCGAACATTGGGGGTTCGCGTTCGCCTGCGCCAGGCAAACTTTTCCGGAAGTTCGATTCGCCCCATAATGCACTATGAGGGTCAACTTTGACCCTCTGCATCACAGTCAGCAGGCACATTGTAGCCATTCAGGCTACAGTAAGCCCTGGAGCCCCACCCCCCCTTATATAAGGCAGCCTCCGGCGGCCATTACAGTCACTCGTGTGCCTGCTAGAGAGAGGAAAGAGACAGCTGCTGCAGACTTTTTCTCTTAGGGACAGATTAGTTAGGTTCTAGGCTGCTTTGCTTGTTCCTGACTGATTAATATTGCTTTTAAAGCACCCAGCAACAGCTCTTTTCAGAGCTCAACCTGTACATTTTTTTTTTCTGACACTTTTGTTGCATGCACAGCCTTGCTAATTGATAGTGTGTGTGCCACTGCCAGCAGCCCAGCACATTCAGTGACTGACTGCCTGTGTGTGTGACAGGGAGCTGCACATTGTACTACCCAGTACTGCATATACCCCAGTACCTGTTGTGTTTACTTAACCCACCTCATCATTGCATATACCTAGCTTTGTGTTGAGTGAACCCAGCTCACTGCATCTAACTACCCAGTACCTGTTGTGTTTACTTAACCCACCTCATCACTGCATATACCTAGCGTTGTGTTGAGTGAACCCAGCTCACTGCATCTAAGTCTAACTACCTGTTGTGTTGAGTGAGAACCCACCTCACTGCATCTTAAGTACCTTTACTGTATACTGTTCAGTGAACCCAGCTCACTTCATCTAACTACCCAGTACCTGTTGTGTTTACTTAACCCACATCATCACTGCATATACCTAGCGTGGTGTTGAGTGAACCCAGCTCACTGCATCTAACTACCTGTTGTGTTGAGTGTGAACCCACCTGGCCACCTCACTGCATCTAACTACCTGTTGTGTTGAGTGAGAACCCACCTCACTGCATCTTAAGTCCCGTTACTGTTGAGTGAACCCAGCTCACTGCATCTAACTACCTGTTGTGTTGAGTGTGAACCCACCTGGCCACCTCACTGCATCTAACTACCTGTTGTGTTGAGTGAGAACCCACCTCACTGCATCTTAAGTACCTTTACTGTTGAGTGAACCCAGCTCACTGCATCTAACTACCCAGTACCTGTTGTGTTTACTTAACCCACCTCATTACTGCATATACCTAGCCTTGTGTTGAGTGAACCCACCTCACTGCATCTTAAGTACCTTTACTGTTGAGTGAACCCAGCTCACTGCATCTTACTACCCAGTACCTGTTGTGTTTACTTAACCCACCTCATCACTGCATATACCTAGCCTTGTGTTGAGTGAACCCACCTCACTGCATCTAATTACCTGTTGTGTTGAGTGTGATTCCCGTTAAAGGATTTAAAGTTAATTCATTTCAAATACACAGCAGGGCCTCGAAAGTCCGCCTCCTGTATTGTTATTTTTTATCACTACCTCGGGGCGGGCGTGCATGCCTACCTGCTGCCCTCCTTGGATGTGTAGTGGTAGCCGTTTCTCAGGCTCCACACCGGATTCCATCCCTCATTTCCCGGCCATTACCCGGGGTCACAAATGACAGACTTGCCCGCCTCCATATGATTCTCGTGAAAGGAATGTGGTGTCATCTTTGCCCGCCATAACTGGTTCTCGTTAAAGGATTTAAAGTACATTCATTTGAAATACACAGCAGGGCCTCGAAAGTCCGCATCCTGTATTGTTATTTTTGGTCACTACCTCGGGGCGGGCGTGCATGCCTACCTGCTGCCCTCCTTGGATGTGTGGTGGTAGCCGTTTCTCAGGCTCCACACCGGATTCCATCCCTCATTCCCCGGCCATTACCCAGGGTCACAAATGACAGACTTGCCCGCCTCCATATGATTCTCGTGAAAGGAATGTGGTGTCATCTTTGCCCGCCATAACTGGTTCTCGTTAAAGGATTTAAAGTACATTCATTTCAAATACACAGCAGGGCCTCGAAAGTCCTCCTCCTGTATTGTTATTTTTGGTCACTACCTCGGGGCGGGCGGGCGTGCATGCCTGCCCGCTGCCCTCCTTGGATGTGTAGTGGTAGCCGTTGCTCAGGCTCCACACCGGATTCAAACCTCTCATTCCCCGGCCATTACCCGGGGTCACAATGGCAGACTTGCCCGCCTCCACAGGATTCTCATTGTAGCGGTACTGAACAAGTACACAGCAAGTAGAAAATGTAAATTAAAAACAAAACGTAAGCTTTTTAACAATGCCATGGAAAGTTGAGAAGGAAGTCACACATTACCTGACATCACTGAGTGAGGAAGAGCAATCACGCCATGTTGCGCAGTAGTCCAGCATGGCCGTCACTACACAAACAGCTGTTTGCGGTGCGTTACACAGTGAGTTTGGTGTGTCAGTGTGAAGCAGTACTCTAATTACACTCCCTGTTTGATGTATACACATGCAAGATGTTGTAAAGCACTTTATGCCTTCAATTTAGCATTCAATGTGATTTCTGCCCTTAAAACGCTGCTTTGCGTCACATCCAGATTTTTCACCGGGACGTTTGTCATGTATCCCACTCCGCCATGCCCCCCTTCAGGTGTTAGACCCCTTGAAACATCTTTTCCATCACTTTTGTGGCCAGCATAATTTTTTCTATTTTTCAAAGTTCGCCTCCCCATTGAAGTCTATTGCGGTTCGCGAATTTTTCCGCGAACCGAACCTTCTGCGGAAGTTCGCGAACCCGGTTCGGTTCCACACACACACACACACACACACACACACACACACACACACACACACACACACACACACACACACACACACACACACACACACACACACACACACACACACACACACACACACACACACACACACACACACACACACACACACACACACACACACACACACACACACACACACACACACACAGTCCCCAGTCAGCTTTGATGCACTTCACATGCTCTGTGATGCAGATGGACATGTGAAGCTTTCATATTACCATGCATTTCTATCCTATGAGTTAATACATGACAGGATGCATTTTTACAGATGACACACTCATCTTTTGTGTTTCTGGACTGTTTGGAGCTAAAAAATGAGTTCATTTTCAAGAGTACAAAGCACAGGGAGAGTCACAAAACACCTGAGGGACAATGCATTTGCATGTGCATTATAAATGTGCACGAGCCCTCAGATCCAAAATGGCACAGCTATCTGTACATACTGTATAGAGCACATAAAATGCAAACACATATACTCCATACATGCAGATGCATACATCACACACAGCTAGTATCCCTCACTCACTGTTGGGTCTCCCTGTTCTGTCAAATTCCCTTTCATCTCTGAGCTCCATTATCAGCTTTGTTCAGAGCTGCAAACAGACATCAGGGAGGAGCAGCATACTAACATTTCACTGCTCTCCCTTAAAGGGACACTTAAGTCAAACAAAAAAAATGAGTTTTACTCACCTGGGGCTTCCAATAGTGCCCTCGCCGTCTCCCTCCGATCCTCCTGGCCCCGCCGGCAGCCACGATGACAGGAGCTGACAGGCTGGGGACGCGAGTGATTCTTCGCATTCCTGGCCACAATAGCGCCATCTATGCTGCTATAGCATATATCATATACCATATAGCAGCATAGAGGGTGCTAATGTGTCTGGAAACGCGAAGAATCACTCGCGTCCCCAGCCTGTCAGCTCCTGTCACCGAAACAGGAAGTGGCTGCCGGTGGGGCCAGGAGGATCGGAGGGAGATGGCGAGGGCACCGGACAGCTGCAGGGGGCTATTGGAAGCCCTAGGTGAGTAAAACTAATTTTTTTTTTGTTTGACTTAAGTGTCCCTTTAAGGTGGCCACTAATGACACAATTTGCTGAAAGATCGATTATGAATGATTCTTCTTATGAACGATCGTTTACGACCACTAATGGACAAAAATCTTCTAACCAATCTCATTAGATTAATGAAATTGATCCGAATGTCGTTTTGATCCCGTCGATTGGATTGGCTGGGAGATTTTTGTCCATTAGTGGTCCCAAATGATTGTTTGCGATTATTCATAAGAAGAATCATTCTTAATCGATCGTTAGGCAAATTCTATAATTAATGGCCACCTTTAGCCTTGACCTAAGTGTCAATATCTACACACCAGTGGAATTACATGTACAAATGTACTCAGGCTAGCAGGGCTACATTTATATAGGAAAATGATGTGCATTAACAAAAATAAAAAATACAGTTTTGCATGAAAAAGAAGGGTGGATGTCTGACTATCAGTGGACCCAAACAAGAATGGTCACTATATACATTTCTCCAATGATTTTATACCCTAGCAGGGACTATAAATGTCTCCCTCACATTGAATTAGGGGGTAAACAATGCATAAAGAAATCATTAAAGATTAACTGAACCCAACAAATTACTGAAGTGCTGTTGACTTTGGGAGGCTTGATTTTTTAGAGGCTTCAGACTACCAAGACTTTGCACATTACATCTGTCCCTGTGAGTGGGGGTCAGCCAGCCCTGTGGAATTGAATGTTAAAGTGTGGCCATCAAAGCAATTTTTCATCTGTTGGATCCATAGTACATTTCGTGCATGCTACTAGTGACTGCATAGTAGCTGTGCACGCCAATAGCTGCTGACAGAGTGGGACTATATATAGTTTTTTGGTGTTTATTGGGGACTGCAGCCCCATCGTCACCCATTGCTATTTGATTGTTACCTAAATTGAGTTTTGGGAGATAAACCTTTTATTGTTCTGTATTTTAGGGGGGTTTAGTATTGTATCGGAAGTCATTTATTAATATGTTTTTTTACGAGATGTGTGTGATTACTAATAAAGCAATTTGTACTATTTTCATGCACTAAAGAGCCAATTCTCCTGTTTGTTTCATAAACAGCAGCATGAATAGAGGACACACAAGCATAGTTTATGCAATTTAAATGGAACTCTGAGGACAGCCTGAAGCAATGTTTTCAGCAAATGGTATTGTATATGCTTACTTACTCTTTAAATTCCAGACAGATTTAATAACTATAGTATAGTTGACCGCATCAAGGTGGTCTTTATTGACTACATACTGTATAGGCAAATAATCTGTAGGCATTTCAGGTATGTCCATCAACACAATTAAAATCTATGTATAAGCTGCTCTTCATGTAACAAAGCTATCCCTTGGAAACCATTTTAACACTACAATACAAATCCACCAGGTGTAGTAAGCTCACGGAAAAGTACATATTTGACAGACTTCTGCATACTGACAGGAAGAATAGGGATAAAATATTCTACATTTCCTTTTAATCTTCCTTTTTGTAGTTATAGCTAAGTGTAAGAGTTGACAAACGTCTCAAGATTAACATGCTTTCACACAGTTTTCAAAGCCATACATAAAAGACACAAATAGGTAAGAATAAGCAGGACAGTGCTTGTAGCTGTCTGTGATGAAAACACATGTTCATTTTAGCCCTTTCATATACAGTGGGATGCAAAAGTTTGGGCAACCTTGTTAATCGTCATGATTTTCCTATATGAATCCATGCGTCCCTCAACTTTGACAAGATTCCCAGTCCCTCCACTGGCCACACAGCCCAACAGCATGATGGAACCATGAATTCACCTGTGTATGTAGGTCAGGGGTCACTGAGCTTAACATGCCAATTTGAGTTCCAATAATTAGTTCTAAAGGTTTTGGAATCAATAAAATGCCTAATTTTGTTTAAACAATTATTGCACACTTTCTGTAAACCCAATAAACTTCATTTCACTTCTCAAATATCACTGTGTGTGTCTCCTATATGATATACAGTATTTAACTGACATTTTTTATCGTAACGACCAACGATTTATACAGGAAAATCATGACAATTAACAAGGTTGCCCAAACTTTCGCATCCCACTGTTTCACTGGAGAATATATAAATAGCCTGTATTTTAAGCAACCTTGTTTCAAATTTGCAGCCTTACTACGCTTTGTGCAATGCTCATTATCATAATAAGCACTGCTAAAAGGGCGGTAAGAATGCAGAGAATTTAGACTTACCCTTAGTGGTCACTAGTGTTGGGCAAACAGTGTTCGCCACTGTTCGGGTTCTGCAGAACATCACCCTGTTCGGGTGATGTTCGAGTTCGGCCGAACACCTGACGGTGCTCGGCCAAACCGTTCGGCCACATGGCCGAACTAAGAGCGCATGGCCGAACGTTCCCCGAACGTTCGGCTAGCGCTGTGATTGGCCGAACGGGTCACGTGGTTCGGGCCCGAACGCGCTCTGATTGGCCGAACGGTCATGTGGTTCGGGTAAATAAATACCCGAACCACGTCATATCTCCGCCATTTCTCTGTGGGTTTAGCTTTGGGTAGGCAGGCAGGGTAGTTCGCTCTCCAGCCACGCTAGCCAGGGTCCCCCCAGTCATTGTGTGTCGCTGCTGGGAACAGTAGTACACCGCTCGCTCAGCCACACTATATATATAGCATTGTTTACTGCCACTGTGTACCTCGCTCAGCCACGCTATATATAGCATTGTGTTTTCTGACACTCTGTGTACACGGCTTAGCCTGGCTATATAGCATTGTGTGTACTGCCACTGTGTACCTCGCTCAGCCACGCTATATATAGCATTGTGTTTTCTGACACTCTGTGTACACGGCTTAGCCTGGCTATATAGCATTGTGTGTACTGCCACTGTGCACCTCGCTCAGCCACGCTATATATAGCATTGTGTTTTCTGACACTCTGTGTACACGGCTTAGCCTGACTATATAGCATTGTGTGTACTGCCACTGTGCACCTTGCTCAGCCACGCTATATATAGCATTGTGTTTACTGCCACTCTGTGTACACCGCTCAGCCAGACTATATACCATTGTTTACTGACACTCTGTGTACACCGCTCAGCCAGACTATATACCATTGTTTACTGACACTCTGTGTACACGGCTCAGCCTGACTATATAGCATTGTGTGTACTGCCACTGTGCACCTCGCTCAGCCACGCTATATATAGCATTGTGTTTTCTGACACTCTGTGTACACGGCTTAGCCTGACTATATAGCATTGTGTGTACTGCCACTGTGCACCTCGCTCAGCCACGCTATATATAGCATTGTGTTTACTGCCACTCTGTGTACACCGCTCAGCCAGACTATATACCATTGTTTACTGACACTCTGTGTACACCGCTCAGCCAGACTATATACCATTGTTTACTGACACTCTGTGTACACGGCTCAGCCTGACTATATAGCATTGTGTGTACTGCCACTGTGCACCTCGCTCAGCCACGCTATATATAGCATTGTGTTTACTGCCACTCTGCGTACACCGCTCAGCCAGACTATATACCATTGTTTACTGACACTCTGTGTACACGGCTCAGCCTGACTATATAGCATTGTGTGTACTGCCACTGTGCACCTCGCTCAGCCACGCTATATATAGCATTGTGTTTACTGCCACTCTGTGTACACCGCTCAGCCAGACTATATACCATTGTTTACTGACACTCTGTGTACACCGCTCAGCCAGACTATATACCATTGTTTACTGACACTCTGTGTACACGGCTCAGCCTGACTATATAGCATTGTGTGTACTGCCACTGTGCACCTCGCTCAGCCACGCTATATATAGCATTGTGTTTTCTGACACTCTGTGTACACGGCTTAGCCTGACTATATAGCATTGTGTGTACTGCCACTGTGCACCTCGCTCAGCCACGCTATATATAGCATTGTGTTTACTGCCACTCTGTGTACACCGCTCATCCAGACTATATACCATTGTTTACTGACACTCTGTGTACACAGCTCAGCCAGACTATATACCATTGTTTACTGACACTCTGTGTACACGGCTCAGCCTGACTATATAGCATTGTGTGTACTGCCACTGTGTACCTCGCTCAGCCACGCTATATATAGCATTGTTTACTGACACTCTGTGTACACCGCTCAGCCAGACTATATACCATTGTGTGTACTGCCACTCTGTGTACACGGCTCAGCCAGACTATATATCATTGTGTGTACTGCCACTCTGTGTACACCGCTCAGCCAGACTATATAGCATTGTGTGTACTGCCACTCTGTGTACACCGCTCAGCCAGACTATATAGCATTGTGTGTACTGCCACTCTGTGTACACCGCTCAGCCAGACTATATAGCATTGTGTGTACTGCCACTCTGTGTACACCGCTCAGCCAGACTATATAGCATTGTGTGTACTGCCACTCTGTGTACACCGCTCAGCCAGACTATATACCATTGTTTACTGACACTCTGTGTACACCGCTCAGCCAGACTATATACCATTGTTTACTGACACTGTGTGTACACCGCTCAGCCAGACTATATAGCATTGTGTGTACTGCCACTGTGTACCTCGCTCAGCCACGCTATATATAGCATTGTTTACTGACACTCTGTGTACACGGCTCAGCCAGACTATATAGCATTGTGTGTACTGCCACTCTGTGTACACCGCTCAGCCAGACTATATAGCATTGTGTGTACTGCCACTCTGTGTACACCGCTCAGCCAGACTATATAGCATTGTGTTTACTTCCACTCTGTGTCTGCTGGGCCTGGGAACAGTAGTACACCGCTCACCTGCCACTGTATAGCATTGTGCTCTGTGTCGCTGCTGGGAATAGTGGTACACCGCTCACCCGCCACTGTATAGCATTGTGCTCTGTGTCGCTGCTGGGAATAGTGGTACTGTATAGCATTTCTGTACTGCCACTGTACTGCTGCCAGTCAGCGTGTACTGTAAGGATAAGTGAAATGAGGAAGAAATCCGGTGAAAGAGGAAGGGGCAAGGGAAGAGGTGTTTCCCCTGACGGATACCATTGTTTACTGACACTCTGTGTACACCGCTCAGCCAGACTATATACCATTGTTTACTGACACTCTGTGTACACGGCTCAGCCTGACTATATAGCATTGTGTGTACTGCCACTGTGCACCTCGCTCAGCCACGCTATATATAGCATTGTGTTTTCTGACACTCTGTGTACACGGCTTAGCCTGACTATATAGCATTGTGTGTACTGCCACTGTGCACCTCGCTCAGCCATGCTATATATAGCATTGTGTTTACTGCCACTCTGTGTACACCGCTCATCCAGACTATATACCATTGTTTACTGACACTCTGTGTACACAGCTCAGCCAGACTATATACCATTGTTTACTGACACTCTGTGTACACGGCTCAGCCTGACTATATAGCATTGTGTGTACTGCCACTGTGTACCTCGCTCAGCCACGCTATATATAGCATTGTTTACTGACACTCTGTGTACACCGCTCAGCCAGACTATATACCATTGTGTGTACTGCCACTCTGTGTACACGGCTCAGCCAGACTATATATCATTGTGTGTACTGCCACTCTGTGTACACCGCTCAGCCAGACTATATAGCATTGTGTGTACAGTACTGCCACTCTGTGTACACCGCTCAGCCAGACTATATAGCATTGTGTGTACTGCCACTCTGTGTACACCGCTCAGCCAGACTATATAGCATTGTGTGTACTGCCACTCTGTGTACACCGCTCAGCCAGACTATATAGCATTGTGTGTACTGCCACTCTGTGTACACCGCTCAGCCAGACTATATACCATTGTTTACTGACACTCTGTGTACACCGCTCAGCCAGACTATATACCATTGTTTACTGACACTGTGTGTACACCGCTCAGCCAGACTATATAGCATTGTGTGTACTGCCACTGTGTACCTCGCTCAGCCACGCTATATATAGCATTGTTTACTGACACTCTGTGTACACGGCTCAGCCAGACTATATAGCATTGTGTGTACTGCCACTCTGTGTACACCGCTCAGCCAGACTATATAGCATTGTGTGTACTGCCACTCTGTGTACACCGCTCAGCCAGACTATATAGCATTGTGTTTGCTTCCACTCTGTGTCTGCTGGGCCTGGGAACAGTAGTACACCGCTCACCTGCCACTGTATAGCATTGTGCTCTGTGTCGCTGCTGGGAATAGTGGTACACCGCTCACCCGCCACTGTATAGCATTGTGCTCTGTGTCGCTGCTGGGAATAGTGGTACTGTATAGCATTTCTGTACTGCCACTGTACTGCTGCCAGTCAGCGTGTACTGTAAGGATAAGTGAAATGAGGAAGAAATCCGGTGAAAGAGGAAGGGGCAAGGGAAGAGGTGTTTCCCCTGACGGTTCACGTACAGGCCACAGGGGAGCACCCAAGAAAACCCACTCAATACCGCCCATGTTGTCCAGGACAACAACCCTCACAGATCCAAAAGAACAGGACCAGATAATTACTTGGATGACCTCTCAAGCGTCCAGCAGTGGGTTAAGCAGCACCAGCACATCACGCACGAGGTCCGAGTCCTCAGCCAGTTACAAGGAGCCAGTGGGCACAAAGCTGACACAACCGGCAGCGACACCACGCACACAACTGCCAGATAACCAGTCCGATGAATTACCTCAGGACACAATGGGGTATTCGCAGGAGCTATTCCCAGCCCAACAAACTTCCACCTTTCAAAGGTCAATGGAGGAACAGCCAGAAATGTTGTGCCCGGATTCACAACCATTAACTGTGGGAAATGCACCGCGCACTGAAATACAAGGCGAGTCCGAGGAGGACTCGGAAACCCAAATCCCAGAGCAAGTTGGGCAGGAGGGGTTGCAATTGCAGGAGGTCGGCCGACAAGATCTGGAAGTTGGAGTGAGCTGCGCAGAGGTTGTTCTGGGGAGCTCTACTCCACGGCGGCGGCCCCCCACAATGACATATGACGAGTTTGAGGAGATGGAAGAGGAGGGTATGGACAATGTGGACATAGACCCAGATTTTGTTTCTGAACGAGAACATCGCCGTCGTAGCAGCAGCACAGATGAGTCTGTTGAAGAACCCACTGCTGCACGAGTTCGCCTTGTGCCACAAGGTAGGCGGCGCGCAATTTCAGGCACCACAAGCGTGGAAGTTCAAGTGAGAGGCAAAAGAGGAGCAAACAGAAATCGCCAGCAAGGAGGCAGGTGCTCCAAAGTCTGGGCTTTCTTTGAAGACTGCACTGAGGATGTTACCATGGCGATTTGCAAGGTGTGCAAGACCTGCCTGAGCAGGGGGAAAAGTATTAACAACCTCTCCACCACCAGCATGAGCCGCCACATGCTATCCAAACATCCCACTCTGTGGGCAAACGCGGCAGGACAGGGTACCAGCAACACTGCCTCCCTTGGGTTCACCAGACTCACCACCAGACCCGCCTCAGCAGCAGCAGTAGCCCAGCCATTGCGTGGTTCACAACATTCACAAACATCAGACGACGCTGACACTGTCTTTTTCCGGAGTAGTGCTCTTGAGGTCTCCCAGTGTTCATCAAACACAACAACCAACAGCCCTTCCGTGTGCAGCGCTACGGTTCAGTTGTCTGTGTCGGAGATGTTTGAGCGCAAGAGGAAATTGCCAGCAAATGACCCCCGGGCCGTAGCAGTAACAGCCAGCATAGCCAAGCTTCTGGCCTGCGAAATGCTGCCATATCGAGTGGTGGAGACAAACAGCTTCAAGGGCATGATGTCAGTGGCCATCCCACGTTACGTGGTTCCCAGCCGCTACCACTTTGCGCGCTCTGCAGTGCCTGAGTTGCATGAGCACGTGGTCAGCAAAATAACCCGAAGCTTGAAGAATGCCGTTGCCTGCAAGGTTCACCTCACCACTGACACTTGGACGAGTGCGTTCGGACAGGGTCGATACATCTCCCTTACCGCGCACTGGGTGAACCTTGTGGAGCCTGGCAGCGATTCCTCACCTGCTACGGCGCAGGTGTTGCCCACGCCGCAAACAGCTGCACCGCCGTCCCTCCCACTGGATAACAACAGCAGCACCTACCTCTCTGACTCCTTCTCCTCCAACGCATCTCAAAGCTGTACCTCATCCGGAAACGCTAACCCAGCAGCAGTAGGATCGTGGAAGCAGTGCAGCACAGCTGTTGGCATGCGTCAGCAAGCGTTGCTGAAGCTGATCTGCCTTGGGGATAAGCAGCACACAGGGGAGGAAATTTGGAAGGGAATAAAGGAACAGACGGATTTGTGGCTGGCACCGCTGGACCTGAAACCGGGCATGGTTGTGTGTGATAATGGGAGTAATCTCATTCGCGCTTTAAGGTTGGCTAAGCTGACACACATCCCTTGCCTGGCGCACGTGATGAACCTAGTAGTTCAGCGGTTCCTGAGGACATACCCAGGCGTGGCCAATCTTCTGTTGAAGGTGCGTCGAGTGGCCAAACATTGTAGAAATTCCAGTACTGCTTCGGGGGCACTCGCCAAGATGCAGGAGCGCTTCAATCTCCCCCACCATCGCTTGCTGTGTGATGTCCCTACGCGCTGGAATTCTACGCTGCACATGCTAGCACGCTTTTGTGAGCAGAAGAGTGCAGTGGTCCAGTACATGACGGCGCAGTACCGAGGCGCATCCGGACAGCTGCCAAGCTTCTGTGGATCCGATTGGGCCAACATGTTGGACCTCTGCCAAGTCCTCCAAAATTTTGAGCAATCCACGTTGCTTGTGAGCAGTGACAACTCTTCAGTCAGCATTACCATACCACTGCTGTGTTTACTGAAGAGGTCAATGTTGAAAATCAAGGAAACAGCTGTCATGATGCAACTGGGGGAATCTGAAGGAGAAAACGATCAGCGTGATGGTACCAACATCAGGCCATCCGCCTCAGGGAACGCTGGCCCCAGCAGCTATGACGAAGAAGAGGAGGAGGAACAGCTGGAGTTGGAGCAGGAATTTCATGCCACCACTGACGAGGGCCAGAGCGGTGCACGTTGGACTTCCACAATTCAGCGCGAATGGTCAGCAGAAGCAGACCAGGAGGAAGGTGACGACTATGATGCATCACAACAACTATCACAACGCTCACAAGAGGATGATGAGGATTCTGGTAGGACTCTGGCACACATGGCTCAATTCATGCTAGACTGCATTGAACGCGACCCACGCATTGTGCGCATTCTGGACAACACCAATTACTGGGTTTATACCCTTCTGGATCCACGGTACAAACACAATGTTCCAAAACTGCTTGAAGAAAGAGTCAGACAGGTCAAAATGGAAGAATACCAGCAGGCCCTTGTGGAGACTTTAGAGAGGAGATTGACATCCTCCCCCTCCTCTAGCCAGTTGTACGCCGACAGACTGACTTCCGCAAACCCAGGACGACCAGGAGGGCAGCAAACAACGCAAGCCGCAGCTAGTGCCCAAAAGGGAATGGTATCGGCAGTGTCCTTGGAGTGGGAAAATTTTCTGACACCCATGCAGCAGCAGCCCACTGAACAGCAAGCGTGCAGATCCACCTCCAACACCGATCGCCTGGAGAAGATGGTCAAGGACTACATGTCAGATGACGTAGCTGTGTCGAACAATCCATCTGCACCCTTCAACTATTGGGTATCGAAGCTAGACACCTGGCACGAACTGGCAATGTACACAATAGAGGTGCTGGCTTGCCCGGCAGCCAGCGTTATGTCGGAACGCTGTTTCAGTGCTGCCGGAGGCATCGTCACAGATTGGCGTATCCGCCTCTCCACAGAAAATGCAGACCGTCTGACTCAAATTAAAATGAATCAATCCTGGATTGGAAATGACTACGCAACACTCCAGGACCCCAACCAAGTAACATGACCAATGAACATCTGGGATGGTGTAGCGTTTCCGGTCCCTGTTTATTGAACCTCTCATCTGTATTACATTTATGACTGCATGGCGGCAAAAAGCATTGCTGCTATATCCGCACGCTTTTTGTCCTCATGCAAGGCCTGGGTTGTTGTGTCTCAAAAAGCATGGCCTTCTCCTCCTGCGCCTGCTCCTGTTCCATCACGTGTGCTGCTGCTGCTGCTGGGTTAGCATTGCCGGTCCCTGTTTATGGAACCTCTTATCTTTATTACATTTATGACTGCATGGCGGTACAAAGCATGCTATCCGCACGCTTCTTGTCCTCATGCAAGGCCTGGGTTGTTGTGTCTCACAAAGCGTGGCCTTCTTCTCCTGCGCCTCCTCCTGTTCCATCACGTCTGCTGCTGCTGGGTTAGCGTTGCCGCGTGGTCCCTGTTTATTGAACCACTTATCTTTATTACATTTATGACTGCATGGTGGTACCTCATGCAAGGCCTGGGTTGTTGTGTCTCACAAAGCGTGGCCTTCTCCTCCTGCGCCTCCTCCTGTTCCATCACGTCTGCTGCTGCTGGGTTAGCGTTGCCGCGTGGTCCCTGTTTATTGAACCACTTATCTTTATTACATTTATGACTGCATGGCGGTACCTCATGCAAGGCCTGGGTTGTTGTGTCTCACAAAGCGTGGCCTTCTCCTCCTGCGCCTCCTCCTGTTCCATCACGTCTGCTGCTGCTGGGTTAGCGTTGCCGCGTGGTCCCTGTTTATTGAACCACTTATCTTTATTACATTTATGACTGCATGGCGGTACCTCATGCAAGGCCTGGGTTGTTGTGTCTCACAAAGCGTGGCCTTCTCCTCCTGCGCCTCCTCCTGTTCCATCACGTCTGCTGCTGCTGGGTTAGCGTTGCCGCGTGGTCCCTGTTTATTGAACCACTTATCTTTATTACATTTATGACTGCATGGCGGTACAAAGCATGCTATCCGCACGCTTCTTGTCCTCATGCAAGGCCTGGGTTGTTGTGTCTCACAAAGCGTGGCCTTCTCCTCCTGCGCCACCCTCCTCCTGTTCCATCACGTGTGCTGCTGCTGGGTTAGCGTTACCGGTCCCTTTTCCTGGAACCTCTTATATGTATTACATTTATGACTGCATGCCGACAAAAAGCATGTTACCTGTGCAAAGAAAACAGACATTTCCCGCATTTAAAAGACAGTTTTCCCTTTGAAACTTTAAAATCGATTTTCTCAAAAACTATAAGCTCTTTTTGCTAAATTTTTTTTTCCTCTTGTACCCACTCCCAAGGTGCACATACCCTGTAAATTTGGGGTATGTAGCATGTAAGGAGGCTTTACAAAGCACAAAAGTTCGGGTCCCCATTGACTTCCATTATGTTCGGAGTTCGGGTCGAACACCCGAACATCGCGGCCATGTTCGGCCTGTTCGGCCCGAACCCGAACATCTAGATGTTCGCCCAACACTAGTGGTCACATTAGGTCTGACATAGGTTCACTTTAGTGGAGGAGAGGAGTAAGGTTTAGGATGTGCCTGTTGTGACCTCAAGTAGGCCCATTCTTTCAAATGACTATCTCCTCAATGAGATGTATGGTTGTGTTCAATGGTAAACTTCTGCAGCATTACCACCTTTCTTGTTGGTGATTCAGAAATTCCCTGTGTTACTGTTAAGTTGGGTGAAACTGGATCCAAATGATGGCTCACCCTGCTGCCACTCAAATTCCTATCAGTGTTAAATACTATTCCCCCTCAGAGTGGTAGCAATTCAGAGGGAGAAGTAAACCTGAATTAGCCTTATGCGCCCCGCGTACATTACCGATATAGTGGCACCCAGCTTCAGCGCTCAGCCAAAGCTTATATCTTTAATCAAAAAAAATTAAATATTTAAAATGTATTTTTTGTCAGTTTGGTGCCCATTAATATTAACGTTTTTGTAATATGGAAAAAAAAACACACAAAATAGTTTCCAGCATGTAAACATTTTTTGTTAAGTGTTGTTAATCAATCAATAAGGCCTTTGTCTAAGACTGGGGTGTCAAACTTAAATATAAAGTGGGCCGAAACTGAACACTGGGACCCAGTCACAGGCCATTTTCAATGTCCATTGGCCACCTCCCTCCTTTATAAAAGTTCCCTGGTGTCTAATGGCCCCTCCCTCCCCTATGCAGTTCCCAAGTGTCTAGTGCCCCCACCTACACAGTTCCCTGGTGTCTAGTGACCCCCTTTTCCCCAAATGCAGTTCTCTGATATCTATTACTCCACCTCTCCCCACCCCATATGGATTCCTTGGTGATTTAGGGCTTCACCCCCAATATAGCTTTGCTTGTGGTCTATAGTGGGCCAAACATAATGCAAGATGGGGAAACCACTTGCGGGCCAAATTTGATGTCTCTACGGGCCAGTGTTTGACATGTATGTTCTAATGCTTTTTACATGTTCTTTTTTTAACTTCTACTGCTCACTAAATCATTATACTAGCTAGAAAATGTTAACAACAACTACAGTTGATACACTTACTAACCAGACAGTTAAAATTCTCAAATGCTTTCCACTTACAAATATATTATACAACACAATAATATGTATGTTAAAAACAAGCACAATGTGTTCTGAAAAAATAGCTTATCTATACCTTGGCCTCAGAGTACCTTCTGTTTTAAGAAGGCAAATCACACCAAGCTTGGCCTCAGAGTGCACTCTTTTTTTTCTTGTCTTTTTTACAGATAGCTGTAAAATACCTGACAATTAAAAATGGTGCACAGCGCCAGGGGAGTGAAAAGGGCGCAGCATACACTTACATTATATAACGCTATTTAGCGTTATAAGTGTTAAAAAATGGCGCAGGCAGTGTGCCTTACACTTATAACGCTAAATAGCGTTATAAGTGTTCACAAATGCAGAGGGAGGAGAGAGGCAGTAAGAGCCCACTGCACCAATGGGAAGTCAGGATGTGCTGTGATCACCTCTGGAGCTACAAGGATCTCGTCAAATATTCCAAACGATCCGCACCATCCAAAATGAATACTTTATTAGCTCAGTTTAAAAACATCATAACAGGTTAAAATCCAAAAGTGGGTCTGTGCATTATGATGACGCACAGGCGTTTCGGGCCAAAGCAGGTCCTTTGTCAAATCGTGACCAGCCCGTGTGGGCTGGTCACGATTTGACAAAGGACCTGCTTTGGCCCGAAACGCCTGTGCGTCATCATAATGCACAGACCCACTTTTGGATTTTACCTGTTATGATGTTTTTAAACTGAGCTAATAAAGTATTCATTTTGGATGGTGCGGATCGTTTGGAATATTTGTGGGAGGAGAGAGGCAGCGGGGCTCGGGGCAGAGAGAGGCAGTGGGGGTTGGGGCAGAGAGAGAGAGGCAGCGGGGGTCGGGGCAGAGAGAGGCAGCTGGGGTCGGGGCAGAGAGAGGCAGCGGGGGTCGGGGCAGAGAGAGGCAGCGGGGGTCGGGGCAGAGAGAGGCAGCTGGGGTCGGGGCAGAGAGAGGCAGCGGGGGTCGGGGCAAGGAGAGGCAGCGGGGGTGGGGGCAGAGAGAGGCAGCTGGGGTCGGGGCAGAGAGAGGCAGCTGGGGTCGGGGGAGGAGAGAGGCAGCGGGACACTGGAGGGCAAAGGCATCACGGGAGGATGTGTGCAGAGACATACATTACCTTGTCCTGGGCAGCTGATCGCTCCTTCCCTCCGCTCCTGACTTCTTCCATTTGTTTGCTGTAGTGCTGCAGCCGGCCAATCACCATGCGGAGACTGAAGCCATATGGTGATTGGCCGGCTGCAGCACTACAGCAAACAAATGGAAGAAGTGCAGGAGCGGATGGAAGGAGCGATCGGCTGCCCAGGACAAGGTAATATATGTCTCTGCACACATCCTCCCCTGATGCCTTTGCCCTCCAGTGTCCCGCTGCCTCTCTCCTCCCCCGACCCCAGCTGCCTCTCTCTGCCTCGACCCCAGCTGCCTCTCTCTGCCCCGACCCCCGCTGCCTCTCTCTGCCCCGACCCCCGCTGCCTCTCTCTGCCCCGACCCCAGCTGCCTCTCTCTGCCCCGACTCCCGCTGCCTCTCTCTGCACCGTCCCCCGCTGCCTCTCTCTGCCCCGACCCCAGCTGCCTCTCTCTGCCCCGACCCCCGCTGCCTCTCTCTGCCCCGACCCCAGCTGCCTCTCTTTCTCTGCCCTGACCCCCGCTGCCTCTCTCTGCCCCAACCCCCGCTGCCTATACTAGCAGCCCCCTGTATTTTTTCATGGCGCACAGCTCTGCAATAAATGTATCATAAAACGCTATTTGTAAATGATACATTTATTGGCAGAACGGTGCGTCATTTTTCTCCCTGCGCCATTTTCAGATGGACCCGTAAAATAAAGCTGTACCTGTCTACTACATCACTCTCAGATCGCTTCTAGTGGCTTCTAGTTCTCCTTCTCTACACTTACTTTGAAACGCTGTTTAACCACTTCCCAACTGAGGGGTTTTACCCCCTGACCACCAGAGCAATTTTCACCTTTCAGCGCTCCTTCCATTCATTCGTCTATAACTTTATCATTACTTATCGCAATGAAATGAACTATATCTTGTTTTTTTCGCCACCAATTAGGCTTTCTTTGGGTGGGACATTATGCCAAGAATTATTTTATTCTAAATGTGTTTTAATGGGAAAATAGGAAAAAACGTGGGAAAAAAATTATTGTTTTTCAGTTTTTGGCCTTTATAGTTTTTAAATAATGCATGCTACTGTAATTAAAACCCATGAAATGTATTTGCCCTTTTGTCCCGGTTATAACTTATGTCCCTATCACAATGTTTGGCGCCAATATTTTAATTGGAAATAAAGGTGCATTTTTTTTCAGTTTTGCGTCCATCCCTAATTACAAGCCCATAGTTTATAAAGTAACAGTGTTATACCCTCTTGACATAAATATTTAAAAAGTTCAGTCCCTAAGGTAACTATTTATGTATTTTTTTTTTAATTGTAATTTTTTTTTTTTAAATTACAAGAAAAAAAAATTGGGGAGTGTGGGAGGTAAAGGGTTAATTTTAAGCTAATTTATTTCTATGTGAAAAATGCTTTGGATGTAGTTTTACTATTTGGCCACAAGATGGCCACAGTAACATTTTGTTTATGCGACCTGCAAGCGTCCGGAAGGACGCTTGCAGGATGTAGAAAGAGGCTGCGAACTTTTTTTTTTTCCCACAATGGTTGCGCTGCTCAGCCGAGCGGCAGCGGATCTTTGCGGGGCTCAGATCAACGAACGGGAATGGATTTTCCCGTTCATTGATCCCCGGGCGAGCGGGCGGCGGCGTGTTTACTAGCGGCGGGCGGCGTGTTTACGAGCGGGAGCGCGGACAGCGGCGGGAGCGCAGAAAGTACGTATTTCTCCGTCCCTGGGGGTTAAAGGATGGAAAAAGGGACGGAGAAATGTGTACGCGCGGTGGTAAAGTGGTTAATTACCTGAAAAAACAAGTTTTTGCACATGAAACGCATTGACTGATGTGTATTTTTATTAAAATTACTACTTTTTATTTCTCGGCTATTCATCATTCATGAGGTATAAGTGTTTCTAATCATTAAAACTGTTTTAGATATTTTATACTTTGGGGGCACTTCATTCCCTTACAATGTAATGTTTACATAATTTTAAGCCTGTGTGACATAGCACCAACTTTTTTTTTTTTTTTTGTGTGTGTGTGGTTTTAACATGGAACTTATCCAATGACAGTTACTTTTGAGGATTTCATGGAAATGGGACTCTGCACAGTCTCTACACTCAAATTAACTACAATTAAGTAAACTATTAAACCAAGTTACTCTCAATCCAAGGTTTTACTGTATATGAACTGTTTTTCTTATTTTCAGGGACCTCATCCTGGGTCTGGCTTGTGGCTTATATGAACAAGATCTTGGGGGATAAAAGTAATTGTGCTTACTTGTCCTAGAAACACTTCTCATAGATAAAGCGATATCCTGAACTTTGTCCACTATTTTAACCTTTTGGGGACCGCCGATATGAAATTCTAAGCCGCACTTGTGGCTGTTTAAGCCTGATGTGGCATAGGATTTACGCCGCCCGCTATTTCCACTCCCCATGCGATTGTGCGCACTCGAGAGGGGAGCTTAAGCTGTCATATGACAGCTGACATCTCTCCTCAGTGATGAGGAATCATCACGTTTGATTCCGGATCACGTGATCACTATGATCACTAGGCCTGAACGATAAATCGTTCGAAACGGAGATTCCGTGATCGTCATAGTGGCGATTTCGCCCCCCTCTGCAGGCAGCCCCCTCTCGTGCTGTGCACAGCTTGCCGCTCCATGCGGCGGCTCAGCGGGTGTTACTCGCGCGTCCCTTTCTATTGAGACGGCTCACTCTCTCCCCAACTTCCGTGCCTGCAGCCTATGAGATTAGCAGGCAGCAGACTCCGCCCACAGTCTGTCACTCTTGCGGCGGTTCACTCCTCCCAGCGCCTCCGTGTCATTGGCTGGGCGGATGGAAGACTCCGCCCACAGGCTCTCAAGCACGCGTAGCTCAGCATCCCAAGTCCACATCACTAGCTGGCCGGGCATCCTGTCAATCAACTTTTTTGCGCTGCCTCCACTTCCTTTGCACAGCGTGTCAGCGTGATAATGCTGATGACGTTGCTGTGACTGACTGTGGTAACTTAGTGTTCTGCACAGCTGTTTGCAGTGGGGTACTGTGAATTTGAAATTGAGGCAATCTATTCTGCATAGCTGTTTGCTGCAGTGGGGCACAGTAAATTTGTGCAAAGGCATAATTGTGTTTGCAGGAAAGGCTAGGCTTGATAAACTGGCCAAAGCAAAGCTTGATTGACAGGCCTGCAGAGATTGTCATAAAGCAAAGGAAGGACTCTGCTCACACACACAAACTGAGCCTAGTTGTGAAATTACAAGCTGTCGAAAATCGTGCAAGCTCACCAAAATCGTGAATTGAATCGAAATCGCAATTTCTGACAGAAATCTTTTCCTAAAATCGTTCAGGCCTAATGATCACCGGCGGATCATAGTGATCACCATTAGAGCTGTGGTGGTAGGGGGGAAATAATAGGATCCACTCACCTTCCTGACATTCCCTCAGTGATCGGTGCTCCACTCCGCTCTGGCCGGCATCCCCGCTCTCTCTGACGTAAGTAACTTAGCGGCAGTACGAGCGGGGATGCGGCGAGAATGGAGGGGTCCACAGCGGCTCGCTGGAGCCTGAGAGGTGAGTAAAGTCTGCCTGCAATACGGGGACACCTGGCCACACTAGGGAGATCATGCACACCTAAGCCCTAACAGGGATCCGGCCTTCCTGGCCCCCCCAAACGCCCTTCTCCCATGCAAAATCGCCAGGTCCTTAAAGCGGACCCAAACCAAACATTTTTTTAATTCATAATATTTAGTTGCACCACTCTGACACATACAAAGATAAATGAACACTCCTTCAAGCCTATGAGCATTTTAGTGCATGCTTTTCACCCTTCTCTTTTCATAACTGGGGTTATACAGGTGGCAGCCATTACTTCTGAGCTTAGTAAGAGGTTTTAGATCATGGGTGTGTTTGTCATCAGCTACCCTCCCTCACAGGGGTGTCGTCTATGTGAAATCTCACACAAGCTGAGATCACCTTCCCTGTGACATCATCAGTAGCACCCTCCTACGCTAATCTTTTCATGGGCCTCTGCGAAGAGGCATTTGTGTACCAAAGCATGTATTTCCGCCGACACGTTTTGTGTTGGTGGCGATACATCGATGATGTATTTTGCGTGTGGAGGGGGCCACGTTCTGAGCTCGACCTGTTTATATGTGAGCTGAGTGGTAAATGTCCATCCATCAGATTGACTGCCCACTCAGATTCGGAACGGGTTCCATTTCTGGATACTATGGTGATCCGTCAAGGTAACCATTTTATCACAGACCTTTATGTTAAATCAACTGACCGTAATTCCCTCTTAGAATTTTCCAGTTTTCACCCTCGTTCTGTGAGAGAACACATCCCACGAGGACAATTCGCGAGAATTTCAAAGATAGTTACTGACCAGGCTATGCGTGACCAACGACTCCAGGAGACTGTTACTAAATTTAAACAACGAGGTTATCCTGACCATACTTTTAAAGAATGGGACAGTAGACCTAGACGCCAGCAGGGCCTTAGACTCCCCTTTGTTTCCACGTACAATGCCTGCAGTGCTCAGCTGGGGTCCATTGTAAGGAAACATTGGGGCCTCTTACGCCAGTCCTTCCCACAAGTTCATGAGTTCAGATATCCCCCACTTTTATCCTTCAAAAGACCTCCCACAATTAGAGACAAAATGGGACGAGACAAGTATGGGACAACACTTGCAGTTACTGACTCGGCGAGCAGATTCGGCACTTATCCATGTTTAAGTTGCCATGCTTGTAGCCATATTGTCAAAGGTGATAGTTTTAATCACCCATCTTTGGGAACTGAGTTTAAGATCCGTGGACGATATTCTTGCAATTCAACATATGTAGTATATCTTATAAAATGCCCTTGTGGCTTAGCTTATGTTGGCATGACGACACAACCCTTACGTGTACGTCTTTCATCACACAAGTGTGCAATACGTGGTCAGAATCGAGAACAAGCAGTGTCGTCCCATTTTGTCGAGTCTCGACATTCAGTGTCACAACTTAGGATACAGGTCATAGACAGTGTACCTAGGACGTTACGTGGTGGAGATAGATTGAAAGCATTACTGAAATGTGAAGCAGGATGGATTAGACGTTTAGGAACTGTAGGTCGAGGAGGTTTAAACAGGGAGTACGATTTATCGTTTTGTATTTAAGAAGACTTGGATCTGGGTGGCTATCAGGACCAGTAATATAGGCTTAGGTTTTTTCAGCAATTTTTGGAACAATTTATGGGATGTATCTAGTATTTATATTCTGAGATAACATTGTCTTAAGGTTGTTCCTGTACTCTTCTATATCTTATGTGATTAAGGTTCTTGATGTTTATGCATGAGTGATGACCAATCTGAGCATACCAGTATACTTTTTGCACATATTTTTTACAGGTTTTTGTCTTTTGTTGTTTTTTACAGGTCTTGTCATGCACAGTTTACTTTAATTATTTTGTCATGCACAGTTTACTTTAATTATTTGCGTATGTTTATACGCCACTCCTAATTTTTACGCGTAAGCTTTGTTGGCATTTATTCAGAAGTTTTTACGCGTTATTTTTTACGCGTTCTTAGATCTTTTGCGTATATTTTTACGCTTTTTTTCCTGTTGGCATTCATTGCGGATGTCTTTAGCGTGCTGTTTTCATGCGTTTACGCGTTCGGGGTTTATGCTTACATTTTTACGCATCATGTGATTTTTTTTACCCGTATATGGCATTTTCCCATCAGGTCCGTTTTTTTTGTTTGTTTTTTTTTCCTTTTGGGTGTGGTTTAGCAGCCGTTTTTCTTATGGGAGTGTTTTCTGACAGTGAGGTCACTTGTGGGTTGTACTTCCTGTGTACTGAAGTCCCCCATCAGGTCCTCTACTCTTTTGGTCTGCTCTGATTGGTCTCTTCTCAAGTCCTATTTGTGGATTGGCTGACATTTGAATGTGTGGCCATATATAAGAAGGTATGAGAACATTGTTTGTCATTATGAGCTTGCAACTTGAAGAAGAAGCATGTCGCTTCGAAACAGCGGGCTGTAGTTGCCTCCAGCTCCATTTTTGCTACATGATTTTATTGCACAAATAAAAGAGCTATCTTTTTCACTGTAGCGGTGCTGCTGATATTCCTTTTTTTGCTAGTTTTGAACTTGATGAGCAGCAAGTTCTGATCAGCTATAGCACGCTTGTCTCCATTGTGAGTGCTGGGTCAAACTACTTGTTTGCATTAATATCTCAAGCTAAATCAGTCAACTGGCTATCACAGCACAATTACTGCCCATACACTTCTGCCGTATTAGAAAAGTGGCAATCCTTATAGTCTCCTTGGAATTTTGTAAATATGGGAATGGCTGGCTAGTGGAAGCAATGCCAACTTCTTCTTACCACCGATATCAAAGCACTCTTTATTTGTACAAAGTGACAGAAGGGGATTATTTTTACTGGCAGTGTGCTTCCAGCCAAGTGTGCTTGACATAGGATAAAAAGAGGTCTGATCAATATTGTGTTATGGTTCTATTACTGATTTTGCTTCTACCCCATAAATGTTATGTACTGATTATGTTGTCATTGCATACATAATGCAACTGAAGCTAATTCTCAATACCCAGTGTTTCCAGAATTCTGAATGTTCAGCATCAGTTCAACCCTGCAGAGGCAGTGGGGGTGATTTAAGACAGGTTACTCAAGTACACAGTCTAAAGCTTGTTTACTAGCTTATATACTTATATTAGCTTATATACTTATACTATACATACCATGTTTGACATGCTTGCATCTAAAAAAAATAGAGTACGATTAATTATGCAAGTGTACTGCATTATTAATAAGGGCTTAATTTTAAGTTATTTTAAGCAGACTTAGTTGTAAGTGCGCTACCACTTTATCCTTTAAAATGTATCAGTATAGGTCTCATTCAGACCCCTTATTGATTGATTGAAACTTCTTTAAACATTAGAGAGTCCCTTGGCAATTAGTGTAGTTCTCTAACTTCCACTATCAGGATGACACTGCTATTTGTGATATCAGCTGCTAGGTCAATCCCCGTCTGTCGTTTTCCCAGGCTGTCCAGATTTATGTAATGTTAAATTGTTCCATGTGAAATACAGCTACTAACTGATCATGAGAATCCTCTGCTTGCTGTTTTGAATGTTCTAGCTACAAGTGATAAATTGGTAAAATAAATACACATTTACGTGATTAAAAATGAAGAATCCTGTCCAAGAGTCCTGTGCAGAATGGTCCTGTGCAGAACATACTGGGCCGGACTTACCAAAGCATCGCCAAAGATCTCCAAATATTTCCGGGGCAATATCACACATTTCCAGCAAAACCTGACTGGGTTAATTTATAATTATTTAGTATTAAAGAGACTATAAAACTTAAATTAACATTTTGCAATTAGGAAAATAAGAGATAGTTTTTCTCTCTCAGCCTATTGAAGGTTTAGACTACTGATAAAATGGCAGGTGCCCCATCTGCATGTGCTCTTTATTTGTTCTGCACTCATGCTCTGCTAGAGACAGTTTTTCTTAGAGGTTGACCCTGTCATAAAGTTAAACTTCTTTGCTTGTAAAGTAGCACTAAATCAAGATTTCTGGTCAGTTTGAGATGTTAAATATGCCATCAGCTAAAGCCACTGAGGTTTCCAGTAACAACATATGCAGGTTGTTCTGCAGCCTCTTCATCTTCGCTACATTGACCTAATCATGCTGAGATGCTCTTTGCTTATTTATCGCAAAAATAACACTTGTGGCAAAACCATTACTTTGAATATTCTTGATTTTCCCCATCTGACCATGCATTTCTATTTCTTCTAACAGACTTTATCCCAACAGCAGCTGGCAAACCACAGGTTTCCTTCCTTAACCTGCTTCTTTACATTGCTTACTCAGTTAAAAAGTTGAATCAAACAACCATTATAACGTAGAACAGTGGTGCTCAAATACCCCTTTTTAAAATTCGAGTTTGGTCGAATTCGAATAGTAAATTATTCGAGGTCATTCGAATATTCGAGTCGAATAATTTTTACTATTCGATTCGACCTCGGACTTCGAGCTCACTATTCGAGTCGGTATTCGAGCTAACTATTCGAGCTGACTATTCGAATTGGCCTTAAATAGCTTCCAACACTTGTTTTGAGGGTGAATGATGCAAGAAACCTCTTTTTTTCCAAGTAACAACAGCAAGTGATTATGTGGGGATGTTCCTTTAAAAAAAAATGTGGAAAGAGAAGTTGTGTCCTTAATTTTGTTCAGTAGTGTTACTGTATATACTTGTTCTTCTTCTTCTTTATCTTTCTTCTTCTTCTTCTATATCGTCTTCTTCTTCTTCTTCTTCTTCTTCTTCTTCTTCTTCTTCTTCTTCTTCTTCTTCTTCTTCTTCTTCTCCTTCCTTTTCAATATAGTCTTATTCTTCTTCACGTATTTCTCTTTTCAATTTTTTTTTAAAGAAATGCATCTATTTTTGAGCGTAACAAATAGCTGGTGGGCGCACGCATGTTGGAAGCGCCATTGTATGTGCTCCCTGGCAGTGGAAACACAAAGACAGCAGGAGGTAAATTCAGCAGCAGGAGGAGGAGGATGAGTGTGTGGCAGCAGGCAGTCAATGAGGCAGGCAGCTCGCCGTGACATAATAGCCCTGGTACCTAGCGGTGATACCAGGGCTGTCAATAAACACAACAGGAGGTCCCAGACAGCGGTCGTGCAGCCCACATTGTGTCCAATACACAACTGGGACAACACAGTTTTCAACCCGGGCACCTCAGAAAAATTAAACCTTTTTTTTTTTTTTATGGTTTTTTGGTTTTTGGTTTTGCAACCAATATAGCTATTGTTTGACGTAATAGCTGGTGGCAGAGTGGCAGCAGAAGGTAAATCATCTGTGTACCCTGGCAGTGGGAAACACAGACAGACAGCAGCAGCAGGAGGAGGAATGGAGGAGTAGGCGAGCAGCTATTGTTTGACGTAATAGCTGGTGGCAGAGTGGCAGCAGAAGGTAAATCATCTGTGTACCCTGGCAGTGGGAAACACAGACAGACAGCAGCAGCAGCAGCAGGAGGAGGTATGGAGGAGCAGTGTGAGTGTGGCAGCAGGTAGGCAGCGTGACATAATAGCCCTGGTACCTAGCGGTGATACCAGGGCTGTAAATAAACACAACAGGAGGTCCCAGACAGCGGTCGTGCAGCCCACATTGTGTCCAATACACAACTGGGACAACACAGTTTTCAACCCGGGCACCTCAGAAAAATTAAACCTTTTTTTTTTTTTATGGTTTTTTGGTTTTTGGTTTTGCAACCAATATAGCTATTGTTTGACGTAATAGCTGGTGGCAGAGTGGCAGCAGAAGGTAAATCATCTGTGTACCCTGGCAGTGGGAAACACAGACAGACAGCAGAAGGGCAGTACACAGCAGCCCACTGTAGGTGTAAAATGTGTGGCTGCAGGCGACGTAATAGTCAAAGTGAACCAGGCTGGCTTAGTGAGCAGGAGCCAGGAGGTGGTAAAGGGTGGTAAGGCACATTAACGATGGTTCCGGCAGCCAGTTCATGTCCCCCTCTCGCCGACAACAGGGGCCAGGAACTCGCCTTCCACCCACGCCTGGTTCATCTTGAGAAACGTCAGTCTGTCCACAGACTTGTGAGACAGACGTGAGCGTTTCTCGGTGACCACGCCACCAGCTGCACTGAAGCAGCGCTCGGACAGCACGCTGGAAGGGGGGCAGGACAGCACTTCCAGGGCGTACTGCGCCAGCTCGCTCCAGATCTCCATGCGCTTGACCCAATACTCCATGGGATCAACAGGGGCATCGCTGTCAAGCCCGCTGTACGACCCCATGTAGTCAGCCACCATGCGGGTCAGGCGCTGGCTGTGACCGGAGGAGGATGCTGCTGCATGCATCTCCTCTCTAGTCACTGCTGCCGGAGCCTCTACAGTCCTGTAGAGCTCGTGGCTGAGAGACAGCAGGTCTGTGGGGCGCTTGCTGCTGCTGGATGCAGGCACCTGCTGCTGCCTCTGTGCTGGCTGCTGGACAGTGGGGGTGGAAGGCTGGGGGAAGGCTTCCTCCAAGCGCTCAACAAGGGCCTGCTGCAAGCTCCTTATTTGTTGCGCTGGGTCTCCTCCTGCAGGCGGCAGGAACTGGCTCAACTTCCCCTTGAGGCGTGGGTCCAACATCATGCTGATCCAGATGTCCTCCCTCTGCTTCATCTGGATCACCCTGGGGTCCCTGCGCAGGCACGTCAGCATGTGCGCTGCCATTGGGAAGAGGCGGGCCACGTCTGCTGGCACATCGACGTCAGTGCTGTCCTCATCCTCCTCCTCTGCTGCCTCATCCTCTCTCCACCCCCGCACCAACTCAGCTGCGCTGTGCTGATCCCCCTCATCAGCAGCCAGGTCAGGGACCTCCACCAAGTCCTCCTCCTCCTCCCCCTCAGAGGTGGACTGCGCAGCTGGTTGCCGCTCCTGCTGGTCCAAGGCTGCCGCTCCCTGTTCCAGCAAAGCATCGAGGGCCCTGTTCAGCAGAGAAACCAGGGGCACCCACTCGCAGACCATAGCATGGTCCCTGCTCACCATGTTTGTGGCCTGCAGGAAGGGAGCCAGCACTAAGCACACCTGCTGCATGTGCCTCCAGTCATCATCGGGGACGATGGACGGGAAGTTGCTGGTCTTGTCCCTTCTCAGAGCTGCGGAAACAGTGGCCAGGGCAAGGTACTGTTTGACAGCGTGCCTCTGTTCAACCAGACGCTCCAACATCGCCAGGGTGGAGTTCCAGCGAGTCGGAACGTCAAGGATCAGCCGATGGCGTGGCAGATCCAGCTCCTTTTGCACGTCTTCCAGGCTCGCACAGGCTGCAGCCGAGCGCCGGAAGTGACGCACAACATTCCTTGCCGTTTCCAGCAGTTCGCCCATCCCCTGGTAGGTGCGCAGGAACTTCTGCACCACCAGGTTCAGCACGTGGGCAAGACAGGGGATGTGGGTCAGGTTTCCCCTGTGTATTGCGGCAACCAGATTGGCCCCATTGTCGGCCACCACCTCTCCGACTCTGAGGCCTCTGGGGGTCAGCCAAATCCTCTCCTGCTCCTGGAGTTTGGCCAACACATGGGTTGCCGTCAGCTTGGTCTTCCCAAGGCTGACCAAGTGCAGCAGCGCTTGGCAGTGGCGGGCCTTCACGCTGCTGCTGAGGCGGGGGGTTTGGCCAGGTGTGCCGGAGGATGGCAGAGGATCGGAGGAACCTGCTGCAGTTCCCCTGAGCCTGCGGGGTGGCACCACCCACTGTGTTGCTGCTGCTGCTGTGCCCGCTGCTGCTCTCCCATCCTCACCCCCTTCCACCAAGCTGACCCAGTGGACAGTGAAGGACAGGTAGCGGCCTGTCCCGAAGCGGCTGCTCCAGGAGTCCATGGTGACGTGGACCCTTTCACCAACCGCGTGCTCCAGCCCTCGCTCCACATTGGCCATCACAAAGCGGTGCAGTGCAGGAATGGCCTTGCGGGAGAAAAAGTGTCTGCTGGGGAGCTGCCAGTCTGGGGCTGCGCAAGCAAGCAGCGCACGAATGTCGCTCCCCTCCTGCACGAGCGTGTACGGCAGGAGTTGGGAGCACATGGCCCG
Source organism: Hyperolius riggenbachi (assembly GCF_040937935.1). Classification (NCBI taxonomy): domain Eukaryota; kingdom Metazoa; phylum Chordata; class Amphibia; order Anura; family Hyperoliidae; genus Hyperolius; species Hyperolius riggenbachi. The sequence continues at coordinate 306,480,786 of NC_090650.1, read as the reverse complement.
TGCCAGCAAGCCGTTCAGCTGCCGCACGCGACGGCTGCTGGGAGGCAGAGCCCTAACCACCCCCTGGAAGGACTCGCTCAAAAGGCTCTGGCGTGGCCTTTTGCTGACACGGGAATCAGCAGACACAGCAGAGGAGGCCACTGAGGACTGGCTGCCAGAACAGGCCTCAGTGTCGGCGGCAGGAGTTGCAGAGGGGGGAGGAGCAGTGCGTTTCCGCACTCCTGCTGGTGCTGCTGGAGGAGCAGGAGGGCGGGTGGCTGCTGTTGCTGCTGCTGAAGGCTGTGCAGTGATGGGTGTGGTGCCACTGCCAGCACCAGATGCCTTCAGCCTCTGGAACTCCTCATGCTGGTGGAAATGTTTAGCCGCAAGGTGGTTGATGAGCGAGCTGGTGCAGAACTTTAAGGGGTCTGCACCTCTGCTCAACTTCCGCTGACAGTGGTTGCAAGTGGCGTACTTGCTGTACACAGTGGGCATGGTGAAATATCGCCAGATTGGTGACTTAAACATCCCCCTACGGCATGGAAGCGCTGCTGCCTGTCTCCCTGTGGTGGTTGGGGGGGGGGGCTTGGGTGCGGCTGGTGGTGGTACTGGCTGATGCTGCTGCTGCTGAGCCTGAGACACCAGCAGGGTGTGGGACGCTGCCAATGCTTGCAATGATGCGCCTCCTTGCAAGGCCCACAAGCGCATCCTCCTCCTCCTCCTCAGAGCTGCTGAGGACGACATCCCCTGGAGGTGGTGGCACCCAGTCTCTGTCTGTCACCGGGTCATCATCATCCTCCCCCTCCTGAAACATGTCCTGCTGGGATGAGGACCCCCCAAACTCCTCTCCTGATGCATGGATGGGCTGCTTGACTGTCGCCACAGTCTTGCTGTCCAATCCCTCATCCCCCAAAGTGCCCATCAGCATCTCCTCCTCAAGATCGCCAACAACAGCAGACAATTTACTCATGATGCCTGGGGTCAAAAGACTGCTGAATGACAGGTCGGCGAGTGACGGTGAACTGGCCTCCTCCCCAGACCCTGCTGGGCGGCTGCTGCGAACAGGGGTGGTGGTGGTGGTGAGGGTGGAGGCCTCGGATGCAGAGCTGATGGCGGGCTGCTCATCCTCCGTCATGAGTTGCACCACAGTGTCTGCATCCTTTTCCTCAATGGGACGTTTCCGACCCGGCTGGAGGAAAATGGGAGCAGGTGCTACACGCTGCTGCTGCTGTGTCTCTGCAGCGTGAGTTGCAGATGCTCCTGCTGGGCGGCGCCCAAGGCGTCCACGGCCAGTGGCTATGGGAGGAATGTTAGCCACTGACGCTGCTGCTGCGGAACTGTGCATGGTGGCGCGCCCGCGGCCGCGGCTTGCCACAATGCTGCTCCCTCTCCTCCTGATTCCCTTGCTGCCCTTCCCCTTGCCCAAACCGCGCTGGCTGCCACTTCCAGACATCTTCAATGTTTTGGGCGTATAGACAAAAGTTTTTTAAAAGGGCGGGTGAAAAGTGGGGTACTTTAATGGAGTGGGTTGGTTGGTGAGGTGACTGAGTGAGTGTCCCCTAGTACAGTAAGTAAGTAGTAACAGTCAGGAAGTACAACTAGCAGTTACAATAATCAGTAGTAATCACAAGTAAATTTAGTGTGTGTACACTCAGACAGTGAGTGCCCGCACGCAGGAGCTAGTAGCCTATGAACACAGTGACTGAGTGTCCTAGACTCCTAGTACAGTAAGAGTAAGTAGTAACAGTAAGTAGAACTAACTAATTACAATAATCAATCAGCGATCAGAAGGAAATGGAGTGTGGGTGGTGTGTGTACACTCAGACAGTGAGTGCCCGCACGCAGGAGCTAGTAGCCTATGAACACAGTGACTGAGTGTCCTAGACTCCTAGTACAGTAAGAGTAAGTAGTAACAGTAAGTAGAACTAACTAATTACAATAATCAATCAGCGATCGGAAGGAAATGGAGTGTGGGTGGTGTGTGTACACTCAGACAGTGAGTGACCGCACGCAGGAGCTAGTAGCCTATGAACACACAGTGACTGAGTGTCCTAGACTCCTAGTACAGTAAGAGTAAGTAGTAACAGTAAGTAGAACTAACTAATTACAATAATCAATCAGCGATCAGAAGGAAATGGAGTGTGGGTGGTGTGTGTACACTCAGACAGTGAGTGACCGCACGCAGGAGCTAGTAGCCTATGAACACAGTGACTGTCTGACTGAGTGTCCTAGACTCCTAGTACAGTAAGAGTAAGTAGTAACAGTAAGTACAACTAACTAACAATAATCTATCAGTAATCAGAAGGAAATAGAGTGTGTGTACACACAGACAGTGAGTGAGTGCACACACGCAGGAGCTAGCTAGTAGCCTATAAACAGTGACAGTCAGTGAGTGTCCTACTCCTAGTACAGTATAACTACAATACTATTAGTAAAGGACAGCAGAAATACTGGTATAGATGAGAGAAATAAACAGAGGACAGCTGCCCACAGAGGCAAGGCCCCCCTGAGGCCTAAACCTGTAAGCTTGCAGCAGCTGCCTGTCTCTAATGTAACACACAAGCTACTAACTAAAATACAATGTCTATCTAACTAACAACAATATAGGTGTATATGGCAGGTGTAGGTGAGCAAAAACGCTAGGTAAATGATCACAATAGAGCACTTGCTAAGCCAAAGCACAAAGGAGCAACTCTCTCTCTGTACAAGTCTCAGGCAAGCATGGAGAAACGGAACATGGCGGCCGCTATTTATAGGGTAGGGGCTGGCCAGGGTCCCCCTCTGTGATTGGCTGCCGTCAGAGGGCCTGGGAGCCCTCTGATTGGCTCTAAGGACATCAATCTGGGCTATGACGCTATTCGAGCTCGGTACCGAGCTCGAATAGCGCCGTTTGCTCGAATAGCTCGAATAGTGAATGGGCTATTCGAGTGTACTCGGATAGCCCATTCGAATAGCTACAGCTATTCGGAGCTCGAATACCGAGCTCGGATAGCTGAAAAAGAGCTCGAATATTCGAGCTACTCGAATATTCGAGCTCTGCTGAGCACCACTAACGTAGAACATGCAGAGAGCATTGCGGAGGTGATGTAGTGTATCTGTAATACAAATATGATCATTTGACAATGCTTCCAAACATCCTAAGGGTATTCATTTTAATTATATGACAACTTTGTGCATTTGCCAATCATAAAATGATTAGCCCGCTGTTGCTGTAAAACTTTAAAACCGCAGAATGGACTTTAATGTTATCCCCACAGAACTATGGTAGCTCTGATACTTCACCTAAATTGAGTTGCTCAAATGACAATACATCAAAAACTGTTATCTTTGTTCGATAAAGAGTTTTTCTCATGCTGTGCCAGTTTGTTAACCGATGAACACTGCCAGCTCAGCAAACTGATAAGGACCTTTGAATTACTTCTTGTCAGTGAAAACAATGTGCATTAATGGCCTAATAGCAATACTGCAGGAATACAGCTATAGATATATTGCTTACACAGCATTAACTTTTCAAAGCACAAGATGTACATTTTATCTGACTTTTTTTTTAATAATAAGAACCGGAGTGAACCAACATTAATGCAGTATTGAATAACCAAAGCAATAAAGGCTTAATAGTAACTGTGGCCACAATTCTGCTAATAACAAACCATAATGCATTGGATTCTGTGACTTTTAATAACGTAACATATTTAAAGGTATTGTTCTGCTTGGCAAACAGATGTCATCCTTAGGTTCAGTATGCTAGATAACAGTTACATAGACTATGTACTAATGGTTTAGAGTTAAGAAAAGCATTATTTAAAGTGGACTGAAACTGTAGCACATTACACAATAATGTCTTAATTTCACATAAGGTTGCTGAATAAATTCACTGGACTGTGAGCTGTGCTTGTTTAGCTAGATCAAAGTCTTATCAGCAACTGTGAATCATAGCTGTGAGCTGTGTGTGAGCTGTGCTACAGCAGTTCTCTGCCCTGTGTAAACACAAGCATTACCCATTTTGTGCTTCTAGTGAAATGAATCAAAGTAAACTTTTTTTAAAGGATTTCCATAAACTGTAATGGATATTTTTTACTCTAATGGTTTCATGCTTTGCCTAATCTCTTTGAGCAGAGAGGAAGATCTGAGTTTAGTTCCACTTTAAGAGTTACCATACTGTCTGCCATTCCGGTATACAAAAGAGGCTAGGCCCTACATAGCAATTAGCCCAAATAAAAATAATGTTATGTTATGAGCATGATAAGGATGGTCAACCACAATAAATTGTACTTACTCTGATCAGTCTGACAAGGGTTGGAGCCTTGTAGGTATGTCATGAGAATAATTACTTATCTACATAATAGGTGTGGTTCCCCTGTCCTCAAACTCATCGGGTATACATAAAGTAGATCTACCTGGTCTTCATTTTGTCAAATCTAGAAGGAGATTTAATTTTCCCTGCCATCTTCAGGACAAAGTAAGGCCTATCAAGGCATTTTGTAACATCCTCAAGTCGCTTACTACTATTGATGGAAATCACCTTAAGCCCCTGATCTCTGAGCTAATAATATAATGATGATATAAAGAGACTTGTGGAAAGGGGTTAATAATCACATTGAATCTTTTCTTTTGAGATGGTACATCTGGATAGAATCTGGAGATTCTGACAACCTTAGATTACTAATTACAATGGACTTATAATATATTTGCTGTACTACTCTCGGGGATTTCCTCTCAAGGCCTCCTTCTATGGGATGGCACCAATAAAACAAACTGCCAGTCAACTGCCCTTTAAACCCCTCCCATCAATATCTATGTGTACATCCTCTATAATAAAACCCCTGTGTCCCTGCGGCACGCTGTCTCTGTGTAACTGGCTCCGTGCTTTTTTCTACTGCGCATGTGCGCAGCATGGACCCAGACAGCTGTTGGGATTGGAGCACGGGGCCAGAGAGGCAGACGGGTGCGCGCGCACGAGCGGCGGGTGCAGGTGCACGTGCGGCGGGTGCGCGGCAGGTGCGTGCACGTGCACTGACATGCAGCAGTGGGAAATAGACCTAGAGCCCGTTTTTAAACGTGCTTGGGTCTGCTAGTACTTAGATATTCTTTGTCTCTAATACAAACAGATTTCTGTTAAATGGAGGTGCCCGTTGTGGTAATAATAACTGTAACGCAGCTAGAGGAATACTAAACATGAAATGTGTAGCAAAGAAACAGCAGTGGGACTGGCACTCAAGCAATTCCGGAACACAGCAGCTGGACCCTGGTTCCAAGCAGTAAGTGCTCTTGGTCTCATACAACTTAGTATTTCCCATAGAACAAACAGCAGACCTGGCACCGATTTGCAATTTTCCAAGAGTTTCCTTTAATCCAGCGGGTACAAGCAATACATAAAGAGTAAGTACATTAAACATGAAATGTTGTCCTCAAATTGACTAGCAACAAATTATTTTTTTGTTGATGTTTTTATATTTCAGAATAATAGTTATGTACTTAGTGGCTTTTGACTATTAAAAATTGTATTGCATTATGAAATACTGTTAAAAACGTCATTCTCTATTAAATAGTATTCTTTCTTTCTTTCTCCTTTTTTTCTCACTTCCTTTTTTTTACCTCTAAAATATGACAGAGTGGATTGCCCTTCTGGGGCCAGAGTGTCCTTAAAGAGGAACTCCAGTGAAAATAATGTAATGAAAAAGTGCTTAATTTTTACAAAAATACGTATAAATGATTTAGTCAGTGTTTGTCCATTATAAAATCTTTCCTCTCCCTGATTTACATTCTGACATTTATCACATGTTGACATTTTTACTGCTGACCGGTGATGTCAGTGGAAGGAGATGCTGCTTGTGTTTTTGGCAGTTGGAAACAGCTGTTATTTCCCACAATGCAACAAGGCCCCCACAGTGTGATGTCAGAACCATGGTACTGACATCACACTGTGGGAGGGGTTTCAAAACAATATCAGCTATACAGAGCCCCCTGATGATCCGTTTGTGAAAAGGTAAAGATTCCTCGTGGGAAAGCGAGTATCAGCTCATGAATGAGATTTTCAATTCTTGGTTACGGTTTCTCTTTAAACTGCTGTTACTGGCTGAAAGACCCAATTGGTTCACATCTTTCCTTTGCACTGTAAGTCAATATAAAGTGAAGAGGGGAGTGGTTGGACCATAGGCCTGGCAGGGCTTTTCCTGCCTTGGTTTTAAAACAAGTTTTCAGGTAGTATTGTAATGATTGATAATCAAGCAATACTACCTAATCTCTAGAAACTTTTTGTTTTTGCATTTTTTCATAATTGTTTTATTTGTGCCACAAGCAACAAAACAAAGTTTTGAAAATCAATATTTTTTGATGAATAGAACATGCTTACCTGTTTTTGAATGTGTTTTACTGAAATCCACTTTATAGTTTATAAATGCTGTCTTTTGAATTCCTGTTTGCAATGGATATATCGGGAAGGCGTAATTATCATTTTTTTTTTCCGAAAGTCAATGAGTTACAAATATGCCTACACTTAATATGCAAACAACAGTAATGCTAGGTACACACCATATAATTTTCTGGCAGATTTACGTGCCAGATCAATTATTTCCAACATGTCCGATCTGAATTTCGATCAATTTTTAGATTTTCCGATTGTTTTTCTGATAGATTTTCTGATCAATTTCCATAAAAGAGAATGGAAATCGATCGGAAAAACGATCAGAAAATCAAAAAATCTATCGAAATTCAGATCAGACATGTTGGAAATAATCCATCTGGCAAGTACTGTAAATCTGCTACAATATTGTATTGTGTGTACCTAGCATAACTTATGACATTTAATCGGCAGGCACCTTAATTGTTTTGCCTGCACTTTGCTAACGAAGAGTAAAATCGGATTTAATGCTAGTGTTACCGATCTCTCTACATCATGATTCATATTTGCTGCGTATTATTCAATAAACCAATCCAGGTATATTACATAAAATGGTAGCAAGCAGTGAATCCAGTGCAGACGGTGCAATTTACAAACCATGTTGTACTACTTTTATTTTAGTAAAGTGGATTCTGAGCCGTTATACATGGTCTGCATTTTCTTACTTGTAAGTAGCTGAGTAAAGCTGCTAATGTGTCTAACTACTAGTACTATCCTGTAGAAAGCACGTTTCTGTTGAAGAAAAATACCTTTTGTATATCATTTTCTTATAAGTGTATCAATATAAATCATAGTCTGATAAATATGTCAGCCATTTCACGTGGTATGTTTTATTATTTTGCATTTTCTGTGTACTCCTTGGCATAAGTTTCAGTCTAACTGTTTACCAATAAAATGATAAACATCGGCAGTTCCTGATATCTGTGAGTCATTTGGATATCTTAACCTTGCCAGTAAACAGAGGAAAATAATGTTTGTTATGTTAAGTTGAATGTATTTTATGTCAGAATGGTCACGGGAAAGGCATGCCAATAAAGGGGAATTCCTGGCGTACATGTTGTGCACAGTGACGATAATGGAGTGCAGAGGTGGAGAGAGGAACATTTCACAAGTACAGCAGCAGCATCTTGTTTACACATCAGTTAAGCACTTTCCTAGCAAACGGACACCATAAAGTTATCAGAACAAAGCTGTTTACATCAACTGATCAAATCCACCTTAAATATTAAAAAAAAAAAAAATGAATTTCTCCTCTCTACCATTAGCTATAATCCAGACTTTGCACCAGTGTTATCTCCAACATTGTTGGATCCTAACAAAGTGAGCAGACTTGTCCAGATAATACAACTATGTAGCACTAGCAACAAGCAAACATCTACTCAATGTTTTTAGGTGAAAGCCAACTAATAAGGGCCCTTTCACACCAGAGGGATTTTTCGGCGTTTTAACGCCACGGCCGAAGTTGGCGTTTTGCTAGGTAAAAGAAAGTCCATAGACTTTCATTTTACCTTTCACATCTAACTCGGCGTTTTGGAGCGTTGCGTTTCAACGCTCCCAGGAGCTTTTTCAGGGCTGTTTACAGCCGAAGTTGGCTGTTGGCGTTTCAATGATAGTCAATGGAAAACGCCAACTTCAGCGTTTTCAAAGCCTTTTCAAAGCGTTTTACAGCTATCTTGTTCACTTATTTTTATAGAAGAAAAAATAAAGGACGTTTTCATATGGGCTGTAAAACTCTTTCAAAAGGCTTTGAAAACGCTTTGAAAACGCTATGTATTGGCGTTAAGCAAAAGGCTGACTTTCAGCCTTTTCTACCGCAGCCTCTAGTGTGAAAGAGCCCTAAGTTTCCTATCTAAGAATAATCTAAAGGCTCGATCCAGTGAAGCCTCTAGAAACTTTGAAAACTTTGAAAAGTGAGTAAGGAGAAACTGGAGACGCTTCTTTCAAGACTTTAAAACAGCTTATTATCATCCCCAATGCAGTTAATGAAATCAGTGCAGGTGGGAAGCAGAATTAATTAGTGCAGGTGGGAAACAGAATTAAAAAAGGAAAATTAGCTCTGATGTATGGTGAAAAATATTACATAATAATTGGTCATTGATTCTAGTTGTACTACCCTCATGACAATGTCCTAATGTCATAATTCAGTTCTGTGTGTGCAACACTGTGCAATCCCTCCGATCTCTCAGCCCATGCTCCTCTCCCAGTTTCTAGTAGATTCTCTGTTCTCTGAGCTAAGACTTTCTCTCATTAGCTACAAAATCTCCAATGTGTAAAAGCTGCTCTCCTATTGGTGAGAGGAATTCTCCACCTAGATGCAGGAGGGAAAACTGCAAACCGCAAACTATGCAAATATACTTAGCAATTAACTGTTTCAGAGCTGGTTTCATAGAACCACAAATCCCAGATTACACAGAGAATATACTTTGTACAGGTACTGAATAGCCATGTTTGCAGGACGGCTTCCCTGATCGCTTGCACACTATAATGGCAGTTGGACTCAGCAACTGCCATTCATTAAGCTTTTTTGAAAGCAAAGAAAATCCTGAGAATCCCGTATTGAAGAGGTGGACTGCTGACCAAGATCTGTCACGTTTTCATAACCTATTGTAACTGACAGCTACATAGGAAAAAATACATGTGTGCTGCATTTCACCCTGGAACAAATGTACATTTTATACGTATGCATAAATTTTACAATTTTTCACAATAGTGGTCCTTTCTATATTTTAAAATGGGGGGCTGTTCAATAATTTAATATGCTTGCAAAACTGATTCTATTCCTATGTTACAATACTGACATAACACCTCAAGATATATTGTTAAAAGGTACCTAAGATAGCATATGTGGCCCTGTTTATACTTACCTGGGGCTTCCTCCAGCTCCATGAGGTGCTTGGGGACCCTCACTGTCCTCTCCGGCCACACCGTTCTGTCTGACATCCTCCCGATAATCCGGCCAGTTGCTAGCTTCTGCGGGAGCATGGCTGGGGTGTGGGGTCAAGCCGCGCATATGCAGAAGAGCGTGGCCAGTCTGATTACCTGGAGCGTTTCAAAGAGGACCTCGAGGAACCCCAAGCACCTCATAAGGCTAGAGGAAGGCCCAGGTAAGTATAAATAGGCACACACACGCAGTCCTAGGTTCACTTTAAGAATTTTATGACTATGCTAATGGTAAACTAGCTGTAGTTATGGATGAAAAGTGCTACTGAAATACTCCCACTGTAAAGCTTTCCCTTTTTGTCTCCTTCTACCGCAGCTTTTTATTCTGTTATACTCATTCTATGCATTGTCTACTGGTGCTTTATGAAAATCATTTACAATTCTTGCAGATGATTATACCACTTGTAGTAAGCCAGGAAGATCTGTGTAAATGCCGACAGTTGTCACAGGCCTAACGGCCATACAGGACACTCATGCATTTGGTGTGCATGCTCAGCTTTGGCAGGTGACATACGAGCTCAATCACCTCACACATGGAGCACAGTGCTTGAATGTTGTAAGCACTCACAAGTATATATGAGGGAAAGCATGCAGGGTGAAATATCTGACAGTATTAATATGTTTGCCGGGAGTTGGAGAAAATCAAGTAGATCTTACATTTACTGTAGTTAAATGTTTCATTTCTCGATAAGTAACAGTGGCGACAACCTCACTTATTTATCTGTCAGAGACTTCTCTGTTGTAAATGGAATGTGAAAATAATTACAGTACATATATACATACACTTCTGCTGTTCATACATATTTTCCTGTGTAGGAAAGAGACACAGTAGAGCAATTTATAACGGTGGTGTGAGTCAGAGAGGTGCAGTTGTGACTTCAACCTAAAAAAATGACAGTTTGTTACAGCTGATAAATTTTCATCTGTTTTCAGACTTATATGTTGAGAATTTGATTGAAGTACCCCAGAACCAGAACCACTAGCAGGGTTTTACTGATATTGTTTTTTTTTTTATTGTGGATGCTGTGAATAATGTCACAGCACAAACCTCATCATGATTGGCCCACTAGGGTACCTGTTCTGCCACTCCATCATTTTCGACTTAAAGGGGCACTACAGCGAAAAACTGTAAAATATGTGCAAACATATACAAATAAGAAGTACATTTTTTCCAGAGTAAAATAAGCCATAAATTACTTTTCTCCTATGTCGCTGTCACTTACAGTAGGTAGTAGAAATCTCACAAAAGTGACAGGTTTTGGACTAGTCCATCTCTTTATAGGGGATTCTCAGGGATATATTTATTTTCAAAAGCACTCAGTGAATGGCAGTTGCTCTGTCCAACTGCCAAAAAACTGTGTAGGGAGCAGGGAAGCTGGCCAGCATCATTGTTTAAATATTTTTTAGGCAATATCTTCATCAAGAATAAAAGCCTTGCCGAGAATCCCCTATGAAGGATGTACTAGTCCAAAACCTGTCACTTCTGTCAGATTTCTACTGCCTACTGTAAGTGACAGCATTATAGGAGAAATGTAATTTATGGCTCATTTTACTCTGGAAAAAACGTACTTCTTATTTGTATATGTTTGCACATATTTTAAATTTTACAGTTTTTCGCTGTAGTGCCCCTTTAAATTGAACATCGATGCAGAGAGGAAGTGGAAGATTCTCCCCAGCCCTGTTGCTATCATTTCCTAGCTGTCATCTCATCCATGTAAATTCTGCTACTCTACTAGTGTACAAGCGATAAATGTGGGCATGTCTTGTGGCGCTCGGGCGCATTACAGCCAGTCCCTGCTCGTACAAGACATGCAGTCTGTTGCCGGATTTGGCGCTGACCCGGAAGTACTTCTGGGGTCAGCGTCATTGCTGTGCGTGTGCTGAAATTAGGAAGTATAATTACAGCGGAACAGGAGACCTGGAGTGCCCAATATGACGGCGAGGGAAATCTTGAGAAGGTAAGTAATGCCGCTTTAGTACTTTAAATCCTTGGATTGCCAGAGAACTGATGGTAGTTTTTAGGGGGGGGGGAAACTTTGACTTTTAATCTTTAGCAAATATTGTGTGTTTCATTTTAAAGTAAATATACAGTTGACTCTCAGTTATCCAGAACTCAGTTAGCCAGAACTTCTACGCCTCTTTCACACTAGGAATTGGTAAGAATACTAGCAAAATCACTAGCGTTTTGCAAAGCGATTTTCTAGTGATTTTTCACTGTACAGGAAAGCTATTTTGGAGCGATTGCATTTTGCAATTCTACAACATTGAAACGCAGTCGGCAAAAAAATGCTGCATACAGCACTTTCGTGATTTCAGCAAATCGCTACCAATCGCTAAGTGTGAACACTGCCATACTCGTTACATCAGAGCCGGGACAAGGTCCTCCAGCACCCAAGGCTGAGACACCAAAGTGCGCCCCCCTATCCCTCCCAGACCAGCCGTCACACACTGATTGCTATTAGACTAAGAGGCGCCACAGGGCCCACAACCTCCCCAACACCTTAATCTCTAGTTATCTGGCTTGCAGTCACTGCCATGTATCCTCTTTTCTTATTTCTTTCTGCTTCAAACACAATTAGCAATGACAGCTGAATGAATTCTGTGCCCCCTCCTACACTGCGCCCTGAGGCTGGAGCCTCTCCAGCCTATGCCTCGGCCCGGCCCTGCGTTACATTGCAGTAACGCTTTTCCAAGCTCTAGAGATTGCCAGTGATTGGAAAAGCTGCTGAAATCGCTAGTAAAAATCTGCAGTGTGAATAAGGCTTAAAGCAACCTGAAAAAGTTCTGGTCTTGCAGGATGCACAAAGCAGTACATTACAGTACATTACAGAGTAACAAAGCCGTTTTACATGAGTCTTATTGTCTTTACTTGTCTTAATTGTTTTATAATTACTGTATCTAAATAACAATATAGTAAAGTCCTGGTTATCCTTGTCTGTCTTCCAAAACAATGTATCTCTCCTTATTTGTTTTTTCTCATGTATTGTCTCACCTTATAGTTGAGGTTAAACTTAGTAAAATGAGATAATTCATGAGATGAGTTTTGTGAATCAACCCCAATGACCACAACTCATCAACATTTTTATAGATATTTTATATAAAGTGGTGTTATTTTAAAAAAGTAGTAGTTTGCTGTATGATATTTGTATTTGTTCATTTGACTTTAGTATTGCTTTAATAGAAAATGTTATGTAAGATATGATGTTGTGTTGTTTTCAGTGTATATAACTAAAAATTATTTCATTGATCACTGCAATCACCTATCACTTGAAAATAAAACAAAAACAAAAAGTTTGCCTTCTTAAAACAGAAGGTATTTGCAATTACGGTATTCAGATTGGAATGAGCATATGATGTCTCCCACAGTACATCACTGCTGAATATGCAAAACATCCTTTGTTGTCTCTGTAGGCTACCCACCCCTCCAGATACACTGGAATGCAATGATGTGTCAGCTTGTTAATTGCACAGAACCGCAATAATCCAACATGCATACAGACTGTTTTGGGTTAGTTGATCCTCATCAGTGCATGACATGGATTTATGTGGCTCTATGGAGTAGGACTTGAAGCACCCAGAGTTACAGATTACCCAGCAAGCTCATGGTGAATGTGATTGTAATCCAAGACTAACCAGCTTTAATGTCAAGTAGGTGGTTATAGCATTCCAAAACGACAGCTTTCATTGGCTAATAAGTACAACTATGATGGCATTACTATATTATAGGAATCTGACTGTGATGCAGACATTGAAGGACCAGGTTCCCATTTGCTCAAGTAATCCTTCTTGATAATTAACTTAGACCCATTATAAAGCAGCACTCTCCAGTGTATGTGTGTATCATAATATTATTATTATTATTATTATTATTATTATTTATGTAACGCCGACATATTACGCAGCACTGTACAGTGTATATATATATCTTGTCACTAACTGTACCTCAAAGGAGCTCACAATCTAATCCCTAACATTGCCATATGTCTATATTATGTAGTGTAAGTACTGTAGTCTAGGGCCAATTTTAGGGGGAGCCAATTAACTTATCCGTATGTTTTTGGAATGTGGGAGGAAACCGGAGTGCCCGGAGGAAACCCACGCAGACACGGAGAGAACATACAAACTCTTATAAATAATAAAATAATAGAAAACAATTCATCTGTATTATTTGATAGTTTAGCAATCACAGTGCAGTCTAATCAAATTGCTAAGCTCATTAATAAACAACAGACCTGCACGCATTACCAGTAATCTCATGAAATTATCTCACCCAATCAGGGGCTGGTTAGTAAAAAACTGGTTAATGGCTGGATATTGTAGGAAGGAAGCCGTCCATATGGTTACACTCTATAGTATTTAGTGTAGTGTTAAATAAATATCTTACCCTCACACTTCTATGTACAGCAATTCATAAATTCAGTTTTCAGCTTTGACACTGAAAAACACATAAATGCAAGTTCTTTTGGCTTTAGTTTATATTGTATACAGGGCCGTTCTAGACTTTTTGTTACCCGAGGCAAACTTGTGAGAATGCGTAATTCCAAATTGGAATGATCACACAGCACCCGACAATTTGCACCGCACGAGCCCTCAAAACAAAACAGCCTTTGTATAGGTAGGTAGCCAGGTATAGGTGCCCCCAGTATTGGTAGCTAAGTACAGTTGCCCCAGTATAAGTTAGCCAGCAGGGGCGTAGCAATAGGGGGTGCAGAGGTAGCAACCGCATCGGGGCACTTGGGCCAGAGAGGCCAGAGGGGCCCTCCCTCAACTGTAGTATTAGCTCTCTATTGGCCCTGTGCTCATAATAATCCCTTCTATAGATGCTTTGAATAGTGGTAATCAGTAACAAACTGTTCCCCATCCCCTTCTTGAACCTCTGACACTGTAGCTGCCATTGGCAGGTTCTGGTGCGACATATCAATTGTTATGTATTGACTGCTTGGCCCCATATGCTGGGCCCCATAGCTCCTTAGCTACTCCACTGTTAGCCAGGTACAGTTGCCCCCAGTATAGGTTGGCCAGGCACTCTCTTTACTTCCTGTTTCAGCCTGGTGCTGCACCCAGACTTCTGCCACCTGCGGAGGTTGCTTCCCACTGGCTCGGACCAGGCCTGTGGGTATAGAGCAGACAGTAGTGTAGCTATAGAGCCATGGGTTTCAGTGCAAATCTGATATTGCCCTGTCCCAGCACTGCATCAAATGATAGAGACCTCCATAACTCGTTTTCCAAGTGAAGTAATGGTTTATTGATAATTACCACTGTTCAAAACATATACTTTATAGAGGTGACCATTACCACTACAGTACCAGTAAAGCTATTGCAGTGGATGGAGGAGGGCGCTCAGGTGCAGGAGCCCTGGTGCAGTTGCGACCTCTACATTCAGGGGCTTAGCAGTAGGGGTTGCAGAGGTTGCAACCTCATCGGGGCCCTTGGACCCTCCCTCAACTACAATATTAGCACTCTATTGGTCCTGTGCTCATAATAATCACTTCAATACTTTGAATAGTGGTAATTATTAACAAACTGTTCCCCATCCCCTTTTTTCACTTCAGACACTGTAGTTGCCATTGGCAGGTTTTGGTGAGCCGTATCAATTGGTATGTATAGAGTGCTTGGGGAGCCCCATTGTAAAACTTGCATTGGGGACCACAACTCTTTAGCTATGCCACTGTCTACATTCCCTATCTACCGTATTTTTCGGACTATAAGACGCTCCGGACTATAAGACGCACCCAGGTTTAGATGACAAAAACCAGGGGGAAAAAATATATACTAAACCTGGTGCATTTATAGTGCAGGGGTGTCTTGTAGACCTTTTTCCCCAAAGCTGTCCCTGTCTAAGCTTTAGTGCCCAGCTCCACTAACCCATCCTGCCCCCACCAGCCAGACTAAGTACCCTACATTAACCTCTGATGCCCCAGAAGTAACATTGCACTACACTAGGTTACATTTATTCCTGATGTACCACACCAGTTACTACACTGCACTAACCCACCCCTGCGGCCCTACCAGTAACTTTGCACTACACTACACTACATGACACTAGTCCCATGTCACCACCTCTGCTGCCTTATCAGTAACACTACACTACATCAAACTAACCCCTGCCTCCCCTACCAGCTACACTAACTTAACATTACAAATGCAAAGTGGATGATCTTACCTATCCAGGTGTCCATCCACACACTCTGTCCTTTCCCAACAGCCCGATCCAAGCATCTCTGCTTACTGGCTGCTGTCTTCCAATCTCCCCGTACTGCCGGTGGTTGGAGCTGAAGAGGGGCAATGCAAGCAGTGCCCGTCATTAATCCCCCTGTATTGGAGGTGGTGGGGCAGAAGAGCGGTGATCCATGTGGTTTCAGTGGCTGCCAATCATCCCCCTTGTACTGGCGGCGGTGGGGCAGAGGATCAGCGATCCACGTGGTGGCTGCAGCTGTCAATCATTACCCTTGTACTGGTCACGGTGGGGCAGAGGAACAGCGATCCACGGGGTGGCTGCAGCTGTCAATCATCCCCCTTGTACTGGTCACGGTGGGGCAGAGGAGCAGCGATCCACGTGGTGGCTGCAGCTGTCAATCATCCCCCTTGTACTGGTCACGGTGGGGCAGAGGAATAGTGATCCACGTGGTGGCTGCAGCTGTCAATCATTCCCCTTGTACTGGTCACGGTGGGGCAGAGGAACAGCGATCCACGTGGCTGCAGCGGCTGCCAATAATCCCCCTTGTACTGGTCGCGGTGGGACAAAGGAGCGGCGATCCACGTGGTTCCAGCGGCTGCCAATCATCCCCCTTGTATTGGTCGCAGTGGGGCAGAGGAGCGGCGATCCATGTGGCCGCAGAGGCTGTAACGCGTACTGATGCCCTTGTACTTCTTTGTTTACCGGCGCCCCCTCATGACCATCAAACGTCATGAGGGGGCGCCGGTAAACAAGGAAATATAAAGGCATCAGTACTCATTACAGCCTCTGCAGCCACGTGGATCGCCGCTCCTCTGCCCCGCCGCGGCCAGTACAAGGGGGATAATTGACAGCTGCAGCCACCACGTGGATCGCCGTTCCTCTGCCCCACCGCCGCCAGTACAAGGGGGATGATTGGCAGCCGCTGGAACCACGTGGATCGCCGTTCCTCTGCCCCACCGCCGCCAGTACAAGGGGGATGATTGGCAGCCGCTGGAACCACGTGGATCGCCGCTCCTCTGCCCCACCGCTGCCAGTACAAGGGGGATGATTGGCAGCCGCTGGAACCACGTGGATCGCCACTTCTCTGGCCCACTGCCGCCAGTACAAGGGGGATGATTGACAGCTGCTGCAGCCACCACGTGGATCAATGCTCCTCTGCCCCACCGCGGCCAGTACACGGGGAAGGTTGACAGCCACATGGATCAGTTCTGCATCGTTAGGGGACACATTCAGACTATAAGACGCAGGGACTTTTTCTCCCCACATTTGGGGGAGAAAAAGTGCGTCTTATAGTCCGAAAAATACGGTATATGCCATTGAGAGCAGACCATATCTGAAGGACCACTATCACAAAAAAATTTAAAATGTAAAATACATATGTATGCACATACATGTAAGGTGCAGATTCCCTTCAGAGTAAATTGCAGTATACATTACTACAGTATTTTCCTATGTTGCTGTCACTTACAGTAGGTAGTAAAATCTCACAGATTTTTATTGTGTGTGTGTGTGTGCGTGTGTGTGCGTGCGTGTGTGTGTGTGTGTGTGTGTGTGTGTGTGTGTGTGTTTGCGTGTATGTATATGAGTGTGTATGTGTGTGAGTGTGTATGTGTGTGAATGAGTGAGCGTGTGAGTGTGTGTGTATCTGTGTGTATGTGTGTGTGTGTGTGGGGGGGGGGGGTGTAGGGGGGATGGTGGTAGAGTTATTGATTTGTTTCTTGCCTTTGCCAGGTATATTTCTGGCCTAATAGAGAAAAATAACTATTATTCAGTGGACTGTTATACTTGCAACAGCGAGTATCTCAGCCCAGATCTGATCCTTCATCACAGTAGGATGTTGTGCAAAAACTAGTAATGTCTTGCGAAAAGCAAGACTTTGATCATATGTCAGAATGCAATGTCTGTTTCTGAATTCACTTTACTGCAGGGACTTGATGCCGGCACCAACAGGATCAACAGGTGTGCAGGAAAGACTTGCTTTTAGTGTTGAGTGCTTACTCTGTTTCAGTCAGTTTCCCTGAGGTTGTTTGGTCTCCTCCCCTTCCCAGGACTTGTCATCTTTGGGTCAGGTCAGCAGCGCCATTACACATTTCTGCAGCTTTCAACTGCCCATACAGAAGAACCAGGGGGTGAATGCGCACGCAAGCACAACCTAGTATTAGTGAATAGGAGTTAAGCTTGTTGATAATAAATAGTGGCACCACCGTCTCAGCCTGATGAAAAATATAGCCACACCCCATTACCCATAGAAAAAGTGGCGGGGCAGGAAGTGACGCATGGCAATGTTATGCTAGTTAGCACTAAGGGCCTGTTTCCACTACACTCAGATTCTGGATGCAGAAAACTGACTCCAATGAATGTCTATGGGAAAATCTGCATCAGAAAAATTGCATTTAGTGGAAACAGGCCCATAGGCATTCATTGGAGTCAGTTTTTCTGCATTCAGAATCCGCATGTAGTGGAAACAGGCCCTAATTCTGCTGTTTTTTATGTTCAGTAGTACATTATAATTGAGATCATTTGCTCACAACAACTATTCCACTTTTTCTTCCATTTTTATTTGCATCTATCTGTATTTAATCAGTTCCGCTGATTAGATACAGTCTGAAGTGTGGTAAACATCCCCATTCTGGTTGTTGCTGATAAAGCTAATTGTTTTGTTTTTTTTCTCTCTTGTATGAAAATACAATCAAAAGATTTTTTTATATGCTAGCAAATATGCTAGGAGGACTTGAACTTGAGAAGTTTTGATATTTGCTTTACAATAAATATAATAACATACATCACCATCTTTCATATAAAACAGATGTCCCCAGAGCTGGGACAAGGTCCTCCAGCACCCAAGGCTGAGACACCAAAATGTGCCCCTCCACCCCTCCCACCCCAGCCGTCACACACTGATTGCTATTAGGCTAAGAAGTGCCACAGGGCCCACAACCTCCCCAACACCTTAATATCTAGTTATCTGGCTTCTCTCCAGCCTATGCCTCGGCCCGGCCCTGGATGTCCCATCTCTCCTAAGCCAGTCTACTGTTTCTCCTGAGTTTGGGATAAGTCAGGATCAGGATTTCTGTCAGTGAACATATAAACGCCAAGGTAAGATTCCACTAAATATAGTGTAAATATATACAACTAAAAAGAGATAGAAAATCATTGTGCAGTATACATCAATGACAAACTTTAACCTTGCCAGTCCAAATCCATACAGTCCAGTCAACCGTTATCAGACAGTTATTAGATAATGTCACAAGAATGGTTAATGGAAATCCGAGGTGATTAATAAAATTTAGCTTTATTTATCTGGGATTTCTTCCAGCCTCTAAAAGTCACCTCCGCAGCTCTGGTCTTCTCCTGGGTCCCGTTGGCAGCCTCTGAAGTATCGTTGACTTTCCATGGGTCAGCTTCTTCTGCGCATGCGTGGGCGTGAACCTGCCCTGCGCAAAAGGACACCCATATCACTGGGACCATACTGCGCCTGCGCAGTACTACCTTTGTCCCAAGCAAAAATTCTCTTTCACTTCTTCACTGATTTTTGTGGCTTATTGGTGCTACTAATGACTTACAGCAGCACCAAAGGGGATCTTTATGACTGACCAATTCCTAGTGCACACCCCTGATGTAAGGTTGTATAAGGTGTGAATTTTAGTAGCCATCAGCTACTAAAGTTTCTAGTTGATAAGAACCAGTAGAGTGTTGTACTGTGTTAGCCTAGCCATCAGTAAAAGCAAGGAGTTTTGAATCAGGATGATACCATTTATTCATCTCTAAGTTAACCAATTAATGGTTTCATCCTGATTCAAAACTCCTTGCTTTTAGTCAATAAGAAGAGGCACATTTATTCCTGTCTCACTGCTCTGCCAAAGACAGGGAACATTTCTGCAAACACCCTAGTCCTAAAGACATTTAGCAGATGAGCAAAGCACTGCTCCCGAAATTGCTGACTTTGTTCTCAACTAAAGACTTCAACGGCCAAAGGCAAAGGGATGTTTACTTAATGATCATATGAGGTGGCCACTAAATTTAGGACTGTTTGCTTGCAGGCTCGCTATGTGGTCAATCCAATTAGTTGCTGCTAACCACAGTATGTTTGAGATGAATCAATTATTTATTCCTGTTTGCCCAACTACTGACTTAATATGTTACAGCAAATGCAACTATTTTTTTCCTTCATTTCATCCAATTTCTGCCATGGTCTACATTACTAAATACCAATCTTGCTATTGCACACTGCCATCTCAACTTCTTGGCTAGACCTGCAGAATATTGCATCCCAGAGGAGCTGCTATCTTGTATACGTGTTTTTGTTTTTTGTTGTTATTGGATCCATTGCGTACTGACCTGATGTTTTCAAATTACCGCTGAAACTTTATTCAGACACTATACTTTTATTTCTGCCACTGAGCTAACTGACAGGATATTTTTAACATTAGAGAGTTGGATTAAGGTCACTCATTCCAATAGAGCTGTTCACTTTTCACAGTTCTTCACATGAAAATGCATCAGTGATAACGAAGAATAATTCCTGGAACTAGTGTCAGATGTGCAAACAAAAGTAATGTGGGGAGTATTCTTTGAAGGGATAAATAAGCCAAATTTCCACTTCACCACTAAAGATTTTTTTTCTCTTAAACCAAAGCAATTTTAAAATTTCACACTCCTCGTATAACCAATAACTCCACCAATAACTTTCTCCCTACTTATCACAGCTAATTGATCTATACATTTTTTCACCACAAATTAGGCTCTTTTTGGATGGTACTTTTTGCTAATAATTATTTTACCTTATACAGGTATATATTTTAAAGGGAATATGAAGAAGAAAAATGAAATTTAATTTGTGTTCCTTTTACAATATATGGTGACATTATTTTATTTGGAAATAAACATCCGTTTTTCCAGTTTTGTTTTTCTTTATACTATATCAATAATTACAATCCCTTATTTGCAAAAATAACAGTAGAATACCCTCATGACATATATATTAAAAAAGAGACCCTAAGATAATTATTAATGTATTTTTTAATGCTTTTTTTTACATATGTTTTATTTTGATAACTATAGGGAGTGGGGAAGAAGGGGTTAATAACTAATGTATTTATTTATTTTTAATGTATTTTACATGTCTTTTTACTTTTTAGCCACTAGATGTCCCCACACTATTATGTATACTGAACAGTACACAGGAAGTAGTGTGTGTGTGTGTGTGTGTGTGTGTGTGTGTGTGTGTGTGTGTGTGTGTGTGTTTATTTTTATTTCGCGATTGACCATGGCATCTCACTGATACCGGTGATCATTCACTACGGGCACTTTGATTGGCTTTGGGAAAACATGTTCACATTCACCCATCAGTACTCTGCTGTGGGGGTTCCCGGCGCCCGCACGTGCACTCATAAGTACAAAGATACATGTATCTATGCCCCTGCTTGTGAAGTTCAGAGGGGTGTAGATACATTATGCAGCAGTGGGGAAGAGGTTAATGAATCCAATTTTTGTTTTTAAAAGTTTTTCTAAGTAAACCTAGGAAAAGAGAAGCATAGACACTGTTCCCGAAAACCTCCTTCTAATTTTGTAGCAGCCTGGATGTAGTACAGCAGATCTTGTACGGTCTCATCCATCTAGGACAAAAGCAAATCAGGTGTGCTGCTAGACCTATATATACTTATTTCAGGTGAAGGACTGAAACAGTAATATTGCCAGAGGATCTGCATCACAACCAAACCACTAACAATTTAAGGTGGAGCTTATCAGTGATAGTGTTCAGCTTGAAGTTTGATCATTACAATTTTGCAAGTACGATCCAAAATCGTCATACAAAATTTCTTGCAAATTCTCATAAAGTCCTTTTAAATTTTTATGAAGATAATTTTAAAAAATTGAAAGAAAAAATGCTTTTAAACACTGTTTGCTGCAGTAGACTTTACAGTATACTGAGTTTCAATTTCTGCATAGACGTTTTAAACATTTTAAAGCATATCACATTTTAAAACAAATCAAATACTTACCTAGGAAACCACATACTCAAGACCACTGATCCAGTGCTAAGACCTTCTGGAAGTTTGCAACCATGCTCCTATTAGTGAATGAGCACAGCCGCACTGAACAGGGGCAGGACACCTCACGCCTGAAAAGTAGCACGGTGTTGACTGGACACCAAAATTTAGAGGTTTTGCCATAAATCAGGAGGCACCCAATAGAATCACGGGCGTAGGAGGTTTGTGGAAATGCAAATTGTGGCATTGCATAGCGGGCGAGGAGCTTTACGTTAGAGGGGAAGGGTTAATGATTAGGAGAGGGGGTAGGGTTAGGTACCAGGGAAAGGGGGTTCACGGCTAAGCACTTACAGGGGTGAGTCTTTGGTTCAGGCACTACCAGGGGGTCTTAGGGGTTAGTCACCACAGGGGGGGGGGGTCTTAGGGTTAGGCACCACCAGGGGGTCTTAGGATTAGGCACCACCAGGGGAGGGTTCTGTGTGAGCTAAGGGTTAGGTTAAGCTATAGTAAAATAATGGTAAACATTACCAATATTTTACTATGGAATCCAGCAGTAAAATATTGCTATTTGTAGTGTGCCCTTTTTTCCAGGTGCCTTTATTTCATGTATGCTCCAGCAGGTGCCCATAAAGTGTGGAGGAAGGTATAAGTGGAGAATAAATATGATCACACTACTATGGCACTATAAAAAGCTGGGCAATGTGAAAATTGAGAGTGTTTCCTTTAAGGCATAAACTATTTCCTGGAGTTGAACTTGTGCCCTAGTAGGAATTGCATAGTCGATGCATTCTGAATTAAGATGATCATGTTTGTTATACTTTACAACAAAACAGACCATGGTTAAGAAAGAAGAAAGAAAGACGCATATTCTTTTACATTCTGTTTCGATAACAATAAAGCTATGAAGGGACTGTAAAGATATTATGTGGCACAAAGTCCGAGAATTTCACTAATGCTTCAGACACCTACTCTCTTCTGTTAGCAATACGTTTGCCAGATATTGAGACCCGGACAAACAATGTTCTCATTATCCTTCATTACTTCTATAGCAAGTAGTGCTGACTAAGTGCGGTAACAATGAGCAGCTACACAGTGTGGACATAGGAATGTGTCAGATGTTTTACATTATAAACCTTGCAGCAAATGGAGAAAAGACCATATTTCACAGATGTTTGAACACTTGCACAGGAATTGGGAGTGAGGTCAAAAAACAACTGAAATGTTTTCTTAATTAATGTAATATGAATTGATCCACATAATGTCAGTTAGTATGTAGACCTCAGGAATCAGGAACTGACATAAATTGTATGTTTTCCTTTGGAAATGACATAAAGTGAAGAAAACTGAGGAAAAGATGGTTATAGTGTGCTGTAGTTTAACAAACCTCAACTTTGTTGTCTACATCAATGAAAAGCAATTGAGCCATGCAGATGAACACAGCCCGTGACAGACCTTCCCACAAACACATTTTAAAAACAGATACAGCCCTAACACAGGAGCAACATATCAGAAGCTAGATGTAACTACTACATGCTTGATTCTGTAATACAAAGTGACAGTATTTTCACATTGGTTAAACCAGTGCCTACTTTTTGTGTAATGCTCTAGTACCCATTGCTGTGTGTGGCCTCATTGAAGCAATGGAGTAGTCTCCTTCATTATGTCCAGCAGTTCCACATTACAAGGGCAAACAAATGTTTCCTGTACCATGCAGAGAAAGTTCATAAAGACTGGTACAATGTATGGCATAATGAAGACACATCTCCTTATACTAGGAGTAAGTATAATAATATAAAATAGAAAGGGTTACATTTCCTATTTTTTTCTTTTGGGCAGGGGTTGGGGGTGTCTTAAAAGTGTATATGGTTAAAGCAAACCTGAACTGAAAATAAGCTGATGAGATAAATAATACCTATTCTCTTACTCCTAAATGTGACTTTTTTTTAGGATTCCTCGGATTTAATTTTTGTTTAAAAGCTAAAGAAGTAGATTGGATGTTTTTATTGTCTCATCTGAATGACATTGTTTTTTTAGAGTTCAAGAGCCACAATCAATGAATCATGGACCTTTGAATATTTCCTGCACTAAGGTTCACACTTGTTTTAAAAACGCATCCCTGGCTCTGTTTTTTGGCCCGGCTCAAAAAATGGAGCCACGGATACCAATGTTAAAAATAGCAGCCATCTTCATTGAATAAAAACACGGTTCCGGGGGATCCGTGCTGAAAAACTGCATGAATGGTCCTGACTTGTTGGGACTTCACAGACCCCACACGGACCCCGGATACGCGGGAGGGGTAGTGGCAGGCAATGCAAAAATGAATCTCCCTCTACACAGACACAGAAACTGAAGTGTGTAGGCTGGAAAGGGTAGCAGCCAGGACAGGTGGCAGCGGGCACAGCGGTGGGCAGGGGGGTTGCCCCCCTCCCTCACCTAGGTCCCCCAGTTCCCTCTCCCCCTCCAGCTATTTGCGCAAATGTCTAATGTATATGCAGCGAGTGGGGAAGCTTACCTTCCTTACTTCCTCTGCTTACCGTGTGACTTCCTGCAATGCCACCCACTAAAATACTGAAACTTCCGGCATTGCAGGAAGCCATGCAGCAAGTGGTGGAAGGCAAGAAAGGAAGTTAAGCTTCCCCGCTTGCTGCATACATTACACATTTGTGCAATGAGCTGGAGGGGGAGCAGGGACGGGGTGACCTAGGTGATGGGGGGTCGACCTCCCTCCCCGCCACTGTGCCCACTACTGTGCCCGCTACCCCCTGTCCTAGCTGCTTCCCCCTCCAGCTCAGTGTACTTTCCCCTTACCCACGGCATATGTTTTCATGGACTGGAAACCTATGCTGCAAAATAACAAAACAGGGAGAACATTTTTTTTTTAAAAAACGGATCTATTTGAAATGGATCCGATCTGCAAACAGACGAGTGTGGACCTAGCCTTAGAAGTTGTTCTCTTCCAGGCAAGAACTCAGGGGCTTGTAGCTAGTAATTAGAGTTATACTATAGTCTAACTAGATCCGGCTAGAAATAAACTCTCATTTGCATGCTTGAATTCTTAACTCTTCAAAATGAGGCAAAGATAAAAGAAACACAGCTTATATGTATGCTTGACACTATACCTACACATTTTTATCTCATTATGAGGTTGAGGCATGAAAGTGTGGTAATATTGCTGTGTGTGCTCAGACAATGCACGATAATATTACCATTACTACTGCTACTATTGTTATGTTATTAGTGCGACTTACGGTACTCAATTAGCATGAGTGTTGCTACAGAAACGCATGTTACTAATGATAACGCTCATTAGTAATGAGCATAAATGTATTAATGCTACTAGAGTACTGCGGGTCACGCAGTGCAATGCTGCCGGTAGTAACGGTAATATTGCCTGCCCTGTCTGGACACAGCAATATTACCACAGTTTAGTGCATCAGCTCCTATGTAACATGTCAGTTCAGTTACCCTTTAAAAAAGGCATTTTCATTATAACAACCCCCATGTTTGGCTCCTATTCTAATTTGTCTGGTATAGTGTCACAATTACATGCCACCATACCATGTGTTTTCCTTTTAGTGTGCCCAGGATAGTGTACCCAATTCAAGTGCTCCCATTATAGCACCTCCACTTGATGTGCCCACTATAGACTGTCCCACTCCAGTGCCTCCACATATACTTCTCTCCTCCCCCCCGCCCCATTGAATTGATAGTGCCTCTGTATAGTCCCCCACCATTATAGAGTCTCTTGCTTATAATGCCTTTCCATTTACATTTCCCTCCTATATCATCATGACTCCCCATTATTAAGCATCCATATTATAACACCTTCCACAGTTTTAGAGCCTCCTATATAGTAACATCACCATCCGCCCTTCGTAGTGCCCTCTATTTATTGCCCCTGTCCACTATTATACCTTAGTATATGGTGCCCCTTTGGCCCCTTATAGTGCTCCCAGTAATTATACTGGTTCCCAGTCCTTCAAAATAGCTTCCTGATGCAACTCCACCCAGTTCTGGTCCGATGGGCACAGGAAGTCATTCATATGGCCATTAGGCCAGGACTCAAATGAAACGTGGAGAATGCTACTGTGGAAGGCTTGCTCTCCAGCTGCTAATTCCTGCAGAGAAAGGAGGAAGATCAGACATCAGGAAGGGCATCCCTAATTAGTTATTTTTAGGTTCCTGGGAACATTAGAATGGGCACATGCTAGCCCCACACACTATGCTCATTAAATGCTACTGATGTGTAATTCACACCACTGATGCTTAAGTGATATCTCAGCTACTATAAATATAGTGAGCCTCCATTGTATTTTGGGCGATTATGCCCCACCCACTGCAGAGATGCAAAAGCTGGTCACCTGGTCAAGCCAGTGGAGTAAACAAAAAACAACTTATATAAATAATACCTGTGATTGTAACTCATCAGGTAATAACAATATCCAGTAAAAGGATAAGTACTCAGAAAGATCCATTACTAAGTATATTATTCAGAGAGACACATTATGAAATACACATGCGCTGAGTGATTGTGTAACAGCTGGTGTTTTAAAATGGATGAGCTTTTCTGACTAAAATAAGCAGCAAAAGACTTGTCAGCACCATCAAGCACTTCATCATTACTGCTTTAGAGGACCTTGTAAAACATGAACAGATATGAGGGAGGTAAAACGCCATTATGGAAGTCCGACTGGCATAAAAAAATCAATATGGAGGAAAATGTTATACATTGATTTTACTGTAGCATCACTTTTAAATAAGAGACACTTAAACTATACCAGCTCTGACAAACAACTTAAAGCTACCATTTGCGTTTTATGAAATATTAATTCTTTCATGCTGTACGCTCCAGAGCAAAGTAGTTTCAGTACTGGATTTATTTTAAGGCTCAGAAGAATCCGTCTATTTTAGAATCTGTGGGCAGCATCTCATCACAGTTGGTTTAGAAGAATGTCCTCTTTTGGTTGAGCAGTTATGAAGCTTTAATGGACACCTTTCCCCAATCACATCCAGAAATGTGTTGGTAACAGAGACAGACCTACATACTAGTGTAATGTCAGCTATTACACATACAAAAGCAAACAAGGAAATAGGAGAACCTACTACTAGGACCAATCAACCTTGTTTATGTAAACTGGATGGGATCGCAGTCTCCCGTGATTTACTGAGGTAAACAGACTTTACGTGGTTATCATTCCTACAAGCATGATCCAACAAGCATCATAAAGAATGAGTACATCATAGACTCACATGTGCAAGTATGGTCCTTTCAATGGAGAGGGGAGTAGGATACCTCCAACTGCAGCAGAATACAACCACGAACATGGGCGTCCGCACATACGGCAAATTCAGGCACCTGCCCGACCCTGGCCGCCCGCTGCCCCCCCCCCCAGCAGCATGCCCGTGCGTCCAGCAGGAGGGGAGCAGCGCAGAGAAGAGGGAGAGCTATGGGCACAGTGGGGAAGGGCAGACGTCTCCCCCCCACCCTTCCCTCACCTCACACTGTGCACATATACCCCTACCTACATATACTGGGCACATATACCCCTGTCTACATATACTGGGACATATACCTCTGGCTTCATATACTGGGCACATATACCCCTGGCTACATATACTGGGCACATATACCTCTGGCTTTATATACTGGGCACATATACCCCTGGCTACATATACTGGGCACATATACCCCTGGCTACATATACTGGGCACATATACCCCTGCCTACATATACTGGGCACATATACCCCTGGCTACATATACTGGGCACATATACCCCTGGCTACATATACTGGGCACATATACCCCTGACTACATATACTGGGCACATATACCCCTGGCTACATACACTGTGCACATATACCCCTACCTCCATATACTGGGCACATATACCCCTGTCTACATATACTGGGACATATACCTCTGGCTTCATATACTGGGCACATATACCCCTGGCTACATATACTGGGCACATATACCCCTGGCTACATATACTGGGCACATATACACCTGCCTACATATACTGGGCACATATACCCCTGCCTACATATACTGGGCACATATACCCCTGGCTACATATATTGGGCACATATACCCCTGCCTACATATATTGGGCACATATACCCCTGGCTACATATACTGGGCACATATACCCCTGACTACATATACTGGGGTCATCTATACATCTGGCTACATATACTGGGGACATATACCCCTGACTACATATACTGGGGACATATACCCCTGACTACATATACTGGGCACATATACCCCTGCCTACATATACTGTGCACATATACCTCTGGCTACATATACTGGGCACATATACCCCTTCCTACATATACTGGGCACATTTACCCCTGGCTACCTGTTCTGGGGACATCTCTACCCCTGGCTACCTGTTCTGGGGACATCTATACTGCTGGCCACCTATTCTGGGGACACCTATAGACCTGGGGCTACCTATTTTTGGGGAACCACTGCTGTCATATTGAGTGTTTTTTGGGGAACTGCTGCCAGGTGAGAGGTGTCTACCATATTAAGGGGGCATTCTGCCTATTTATGTGAAATGCTGTCTATTTATGTGCCTCATGAAATTGTTTATCTTCACAGTTTATTTTCAACTTGGATTTTCCATAATGTTCATGTATGAGTTAAAACGTTTGTATTTAGTTTAAATTGCTGTTGGCACTTTGCGATAGTAAAGTGACATTTGGGTTGCAGTTTGGGCACTCAGCCTTCAAAAGGTTCGCCACCACTGTCCTAATCTAATGTCCCACCATTGCTAAGTTCATGTAAACTTGTCCCTACCCGTGACCACACCCACATTCTGGTTCATGACCACACCCATTTTGTAGCCCACTTTTTGGGTGCGCCACACAACACCACCCAAAATTTTCGGAGCCGCCCGCGTCTTCCTCCCCCCTTTTTTGCCCCTTCCCCCCCGAAAATTTTCTGCGGACACCCATGATCACGAGCAGACAAAATCATTGCTACTTCCACAAGCATGGTTGCCTCTGGACATCAGGGCATATCTATAAACACTATTGATATAACTGCCATTCTAAACATAAGTTATTATGCTATTATGCATTTATATGGTCTTAACATCTTATAAAACATTTCCAATGAATTTTAGCACTGGAATAAAGCAATCAGCTAATTCGAAGTTCCCCAACCCTGTCCTTAAAGGGGAACTGAAGAGAGAGCTATATGGAGGCTGTCATGTTTATTTCCTTTTAATCAATACCAGTTGCCTGGCAGCCCTGCTAGTCTATTTCTCAGCAGTAGTATCTGCAGTATCTGAATAAAACCAGAAACAAGCATGCAGCTAGTCTTGTCAGATCTGACTTTAAAGTCTGAACCACTGAAACACCTGATCTGCTGAATGCTTGTTCAGGGGCTATGGTTAATAGTATTAGAGGCAGAGGATCAGCAGGGCTGCCAGGCAACTGGTATTGCTTAAAAGGAAATAAACATGACAGCCTCCATATACCTCTCTCTTCAGTTCCCCTTTAAAGAGAACCCGAGGTGGCTTTGTATAACGTTAGTGGGGCACAGAGGCTGGTTGGGCACACTAACACCAGCCTCTGTTGCCCCATTGTGTGTGTCAAAGACCCCCCTGCTCGCCGCTATACCCCCGCAATGCTGGCGACACGCAGCGTGTCGCCAGCACAATGTTTACCCTAGCGCTGTCTGTCAGCGCCGCTCCGCCGCCTCCTCCGCATCGCCGCTACCCGCCCTCGTCCCTTCCCTCACGCTGATTGGAGGGAAGGGACGAGGGCGGGTAGCGGCGATGCGGAGGAGGCGGGGGAGCGGCGCTGACAGACAGCGCTAGGGTAAACATTGTGCTGGCGACGCGCTGCGTGTCGCCAGCACTGCGGGGAGGATAGCGGCGAGCAGGGGGGTCTTTGACACACACAATGGGGCAACAGAGGCTGGTGTTAGTGTGCCCAACCAGCCTCTGTGCCCCACTAACGTTATACAAAGCCACCTCGGGTTCTCTTTAAAGCAAACCTGAACTGAAAATTAAAAGTCAGAATAAACATACACATGTCATGCTTACCTCCTGCATAGTCTACTCCTCAATCTCTTTCTCCTCTCCTGTGTCCTGTTTGTCTGCTGTGATCAAAGGAATTCTTCCTGGTCAGCACACTGTTAAAGTGTAATATCACCCACTTGAGCCATAGGGAAACATGGACATTACCTTGTACATCAGTTGTCCTTTCAGCTATAACTTTACAGCAACTGATATATTTCAGTTCTGACAAAATCTTGTCAGAACTGGAAGGACGCGCTGTAAGAAAAAAATGGTGAGCTTCTGAGAGGAACTGACAGAGAGGTAAGTATGTCATATTCATTTGCAGGTACAGTGTGTGTTTATTTTAAATAATTGTACTTAGTTCAGGTTCACTTTGAAGGGACCCTGAACAGTGGATAAAAATGAAATTGGTACTGGGGCTTCCTCCAGCCCACCGTAGGCAGTGAGGTCCCCCGGTGTCCTCCTGGCTCCTCTCCGGGTCCCGCTGGTGGCTCCTTTCCTAGCGACTTTCGGGCAGAGTATTGGCCCAACACTTCCTGGACGCTCAGCATCATCACGCTGGCTGTTGGGCGTCATCACGGCAGCCAGCATGCGTAGTTTTCTAACTCTGAACCGCGCATGCGCTGGACTGTCACGCTGGCCGCTGTGATGACGCATAGCGGTGGCCCTTTTCGCCTTGTAGGCCCTTTTAGCCTCACAGGACTTGCCTCACAGGAGCCTATAGGCACAGATGTCCTGGCACCTTAGACTTCGCCCTCCATGAACCTACAAATCGCTAAACCACTCCACAAGTGCTGGCTGTTCCAGTTGTCACTTCTCCCTTACTTCCCTCACCTGTCACAGGTAGATACAGGGGCCCCTTAGTATTAGATAGCCAGAAGTACCCTCAATATTAAGTAGCTAGAGGTGCTCTGAGGCATTAGGTAGCTAGAGGAACCTCAGAATCAAGGGAGATCTCGTCAGTGGAATGCAGAGAGGAGAGCTGGGTGAGTAACCTCTCATTTACACTCTAATCAGTACTCTGCATAGGGAAGGAGGGAGGTAGACGCTCATGGAGGGGAGTGAGTCGCCTTTCCACCATCAGGCGCCTGTAGGCACGTACCTACAGTGCCTTGTGGTAAATCTGGCCCTGCTAAAAGGAATGATCAGTATTCTGCTATCTACTGGTTGAGTCTGTTAATCTTTAGCAACTAGTTTTACCTTTAGGGGAGAGCTCTTAGCCTGACTTCTTCATTCTCACTAGACATGTGGCAAAGGATGCATTATGACACGAGAGTCCTTATTTGCAATTTCCTTTTTTCAAGGTGTAACACTGACACATCCAGTCATAGCTAGACAGTGTCAGGACCATCTGGGCAGCACGGTGGTGTAGTGGTTAGCGCTCTTGCCTTGCAGCGCTGGGTCCCCAGTTTGAATCCCAGCCAGATCAACATCTGCAAGAAGTTTGTATGTTTTCCCTGTGTCTTCCGGGCACTCCGGTTTCCTTACACATCCCAAAAACATACATATAAGTTAATTGGCTTCCCCTAAATTGTCCTTAGACTATGATACAAGCACTACACGATACATGATATAGACATAAGACTATGTTAGGGACTAGATTGTGAACCCCCATGAGGGACAGTTAGCGACAAGACAATATATACTCTGTACAGCACTGCGTAATATGTTGGCGCTATATAAATACTTACATAAATAAATAAATCTCCTCCTGAGAAGTAGTGTTGGGCGAACAGTGTTCGCCACTGTTCGGGTTCTGCAGAACATCACCCTGTTCGGGTGATGTTCGGGTTCGGCCGAACACCTGATGGTGTTCGGCCAAACTGTTCGGCCATATGGCCGAACTAAGAGCGCATGGCCGAACGTTACCCGAACGTTCGGCTAGCGCTGTGATTGGCCGAACGGGTCACGTGTAGTGTTGGGCGAACATCTAGATGTTCGGGTTCGGGCCGAACATGGCCGCGATGTTCGGGTGTTCGAGCCGAACTCCGAACATAATGGAAGTCAATGGGGACCCGAACTTTCGTGCTTTGTAAAGCCTCCTTATATGCTACATACCCCAAATTTACAGGGTATATGCACCTTGGGAGTGGGTACAAGAGGAAAAAAAATTAGCAAAAAGAGCTTATAGTTTTTGAGAAAATCGATTTTAAAGTTTCAAAGGGAAAACTGTCTTTTAAATGCGGGAAATGTCTGTTTTCTTTGCACAGGTAACATGCTTTTTGTCGACATGCAGTCATAAATGTAATACATATAAGAGGTTCCAGGAAAAGGGACCGGTAACGCTAACCCAGCAGCAGCACACGTGATGGAACAGGAGGAGGGTGGCGCAGGAGGAGAAGGCCACGCTTTGAGACACAACAACCCAGGCCTTGCATGAGGACAAGAAGCGTGCGGATAGCAATTTGCGTTTTGTCGCCATGCAGTCATAAATGTAATACAGATGAGAGGTTCAGTAAACAGGGACCGGAAACGCTAACCCATCACAGATGTTCATTGTTCATGTTACTTGGTTGGGGTCCGGGAGTGTTGCGTAGTCGTTTCCAATCCAGGATTGATTCATTTTAATTTGAGTCAGACGGTCTGCATTTTCTGTGGAGAGGCGGATACGCCGATCTGTGACAATGCCTCCGGCAGCACTGAAACAGCGTTCCGACATAACGCTGGCTGCCGGGCAAGCCAGCACCTCTATTGCGTACATTGCCAGTTTGTGCCAGGTGTCTAGCTTCGATACCCAATAGTTGAAGGGTGCAGATGGATTGTTCAACACAGCTATGCCATCTGACATGTAGTCCTTGACCATCTTCTCCAGGCGATCGGTGTTGGAGGTGGATCTGCACGCTTGCTGTTCTGTGTGCTGCTGCATGGGTGTCAGAAAATTTTCCCACTCCAAGGACACTGCCGATACCATTCCCTTTTGGGCACTAGCTGCGGCTTGTGTTGTTTGCTGCCCTCCTGGTCGTCCTGGGTTTGCGGAAGTCAGTCTGTCGGCGTACAACTGGCTAGAGGAGGGGGAGGATGTCAATCTCCTCTTTAAAGTCTCCACAAGGGCCTGCTGGTATTCTTCCATTTTGACCTGACGGACTCTTTCTTCAAGCAGTTTTGGAACATTGTGTTTGTACCGTGGATCCAGAAGGGTATAAACCCAGTAATTGGTGTTGTCCAGAATGCGCACAATGCCTGGGTCGCGTTCAATGCAGTCCTAGGCCGAAGAGGTCATAGCCTAGGGTCACAAAAACCTGTTTATTTGGGCTATTTCAATGGTAGTGATGGTGACGTACATAAATCTCAGCCATGGCCGTTAGCAACGTCTGAATTTCACGAAATGTCTCATGCAGGTAGAAGACATATTGTTAGACTTGGATTCCAAAGATGGGGTCCCTACATCTCTGCAAACCAGAGTTACAGGGGTCCAAAATTGGTAACATCCCCCATAGACTTTCATTGCCTCCCTATTTCACTTTCCAAAATCTCACATCTTTTCAAAGGGCAATGGCTCAGCAGTACCAAATTTTCTAGCATTGTAGGGACCCTTAGGGGGAACATGACTGGTGAGTTTCGGGCCCCTAGGCCAAAGAGGTCATAGCCTAGGGTCACAAAAACCTGTTTATTTGGGCTATTTCAATGGTAGTGATGGTGACGTACATAAATCTCAGCTATGGCCGTTAGCAACGTCTGAATTTCACGAAATGTCTCATGCAGGTAGAAGACATATTGTTAGACTTGGATTCCAAAGATAGGGTCCCTACATCTCTGCAAACTAGAGTTACAGGGGTTCAAAATTGGTAAAATCCCCCATAGACTTTCATTGCCTCCCTATTTCACTTTCCAAAATCTCACATCTTTTCAAAGGGCAATGGCTCAGCAGTACCAAATTTTCTAGCATTGTAGGGACCCTTAGGGGGAACATGACTGGTGAGTTTCGGGCCCCTAGGCCAAAGAGGTCATAGCCTAGGGTCACAAAAACCTGTTTATTTGGGCTATTTCAATGGTAGTGATGGTGACGTACATAAATCTCAGCTATGGCCGTTAGCAACGTCTGAATTTCATGAAATGTCTCATGCAGGTAGAAGACATATTGTTAGACTTGGATTCCAAAGATGGGGTCCCTACATCTCTGCAAACCAGAGTTACAGGGGTCCAAAATTGGTAAAATCCCAGAATAGACTTTCATTGCCTCCCTATTTCACTTTCCAAAATCTCACATCTTTTCAAAGGGCAATGGCTCAGCAGTACCAAATTTTCTAGCATTGTAGGGACCCTTAGGGGGAACATGACTGGTGAGTTTCGGGCCCCTAGGCCAAAGAGGTCATAGCCTAGGGTCACAAAAACCTGTTTATTTGGGCTATTTCAATGGTAGTGATGGTGACGTACATAAATCTCAGCTATGGCCGTTAGCAACGTCTGAATTTCACGAAATGTCTCATGCAGGTAGAAGACATATTGTTAGACTTGGATTCCAAAGATGGGGTCCCTACATCTCTGCAAACCAGAGTTACAGGGGTCCAAAATTGGTAAAATCCCCCATAGACTTGCATTGCCTCCCTATTTCACTTTCCAAAATCTCACATCTTTTCAAAGGGCAATGGCTCAGCAGTACCAAATTTTCTAGCAACGTCACCATCACTACCATTGAAATAGCCCAAATAAACAGGTTTTTGTGACCCTAGGCTATGACCTCTTTGGCCTAGGGGCCCGAAACTCACCAGTCATGTTCCCCCTAAGGGTCCCTACAATGCTAGAAAATTTGGTACTGCTGAGCCATTGCCCTTTGAAAAGATGTGAGATTTTGGAAAGTGAAATAGGGAGGCAATGAAAGTCTATGGGGGATTTTACCAATTTTGGACCCCTGTAACTCTGGTTTGCAGAGATGTAGGGACCCCATCTTTGGAATCCAAGTCTAACAATATGTCTTCTACCTGCATGAGACATTTCGTGAAATTCAGATGCTAACGGCCATAGCTGAGATTTATGTACGTCACCATCACTACCATTGAAATAGCCCAAATAAACAGGTTTTTGTGACCCTAGGCTATGACCTCTTTGGCCTAGGGGCCCGAAACTCACCAGTCATGTTCCCCCTAAGGGTCCCTACAATGCTAGAAAATTTGGTACTGCTGAGCCATTGCCCTTTGAAAAGATGTGAGATTTTGGAAAGTGAAATAGGGAGGCAATGAAAATCTATGGGGGATTTTACCAATTTTGGACCCCTGTAACTCTAGTTTGCACTTTGCAGAGATGTAGGGACCCCATCTTTGGAATCCAAGTCTAACAATATGTCTTCTACCTGCATGAGACATTTCGTGAAATTCAGACGTTGCTAACAGCCATAGCTGAGATTTATGTACGTCACCATCACTACCATTGAAATAGCCCAAATAAACAGGTTTTTGTGACCCTAGGCTATGACCTCTTTGGCCTAGGGGCCCGAAACTCACCAGTCATGTTCCCCCTAAGGGTCCCTACAATGCTAGAAAATTTGGTACTGCTGAGCCATTGCCCTTTGAAAAGATGTGAGATTCTGGAAAGTGAAATAGGGAGGCAATGAAAGTCTATGGGGGATTTTACCAATTTTGGACCCCTGTAACTCTGGTTTGCAGAGATGTAGGGACCCCATCTTTGGAATCCAAGTCTAACAATATGTCTTCTACCTGCATGAGACATTTCGTGAAATTCAGACGTTGCTAACGGCCATGGCTGAGATTTATGTACGTCACCATCACTACCATTGAAATAGCCCAAATAAACAGGTTTTTGTGACCCTAGGCTATGACCTCTTCTGCCTAAGACTGCATTGAACGCGACCCAGGCATTGTGCGCATTCTGGACAACACCAATTACTGGGTTTATACCCTTCTGGATCCACGGTACAAACACAATGTTCCAAAACTGCTTGAAGAAAGAGTCCGTCAGGTCAAAATGGAAGAATACCAGCAGGCCCTTGTGGAGACTTTAAAGAGGAGATTGACACCCTCCCCCTCCTCTAGCCAGTTGTACGCCGACAGACTGACTTCCGCAAACCCAGGACGACCAGGAGGGCAGCAAACAACACAAGCCGCAGCTAGTGCCCAAAAGGGAATGGTATCGGCAGTGTCCTTGGAGTGGGAAAATTTTCTGACACCCATGCAGCAGCACACAGAACAGCAAGCGTGCAGATCCACCTCCAACACCGATCGCCTGGAGAAGATGGTCAAGGACTACATGTCAGATGGCATAGCTGTGTTGAACAATCCATCTGCACCCTTCAACTATTGGGTATCGAAGCTAGACACCTGGCACAAACTGGCAATGTACGCAATAGAGGTGCTGGCTTGCCCGGCAGCCAGCGTTATGTCGGAACGCTGTTTTAGTGCTGCCGGAGGCATCGTCACAGATCGGCGTATCCGCCTCTCCACAGAAAATGCAGACCGTCTGACTCAAATTAAAATGAATCA
The DNA here is from genome assembly GCF_040937935.1 of Hyperolius riggenbachi. Taxonomy (NCBI): domain Eukaryota; kingdom Metazoa; phylum Chordata; class Amphibia; order Anura; family Hyperoliidae; genus Hyperolius; species Hyperolius riggenbachi. The sequence goes on along the minus strand of NC_090650.1, from coordinate 306,444,824 downwards.
ATCCTGGATTGGAAACGACTACGCAACACTCCCGGACCCCAACCAAGTAACATGAACAATGAACATCTGTGATGGGTTAGCGTTTCCGGTCCCTGTTTATTGAACCTCTCATCTGTATTAAATTTATGACTGCATGGCGACAAAACGCAAATTGCTACCCGCACGCTTCTTGTCCTCATGCAAGGCCTGGGTTGTTGTGTCTCAAAGCGTGGCCTTCTCCTCCTGCGCCACCCTCCTCCTGTTCCATCACGTGTGCTGCTGCTGGGTTAGCGTTACCGGTCCCTTTTCCTGGAACCTCTTATATGTATTACATTTATGACTGCATGCCGACAAAAAGCATGTTACCTGTGCAAAGAAAACAGACATTTCCCGCATTTAAAAGACAGTTTTCCCTTTGAAACTTTAAAATCGATTTTCTCAAAAACTATAAGCTCTTTTTGCTAAAAAAATGTTCCTCTTGTACCCACTCCCAAGGTGCACATACCCTGTAAATTTGGGGTATGTAGCATGTAAGGAGGCTTTACAAAGCACAAAAGTTCGGGTCCCCATTGACTTCCATTATGTTCGGAGTTCGGCTCGAACACCCGAACATCGCGGCCATGTTCGGCCTGTTCGGCCCGAACCCGAACATCTAGGTGTTCGCCCAACACTACTGAGAAGTCAGCTACAGAATTGTGTTGCCAGCAGTGAAGAACTGGTTTGTATTGGCAGCAGGTGGTTTTGCATTTACACTCAAAGTTAGGAGCAGACTTTTGAACTTTATATGTCATACTTCACAAAGTATTTATAATTTAAAAGCATCAAAGATGCTTCTAAGCATTTACACATAATTATGGAGCACGCCCAACAAATACATATGCATCAAAAGTGGCCCCCATTCCATGTGTCTTCCTTAAAGTACTTCCGTTCATAGGAGTGCACATTCGTGGTTCTTATTATAGGTCCTACAATTAAAGTGCTCCCTATAACAGTACTCTTTATTCTGCCCACTATTATAATGTCACTCATTACACTGTGTCCAAGTACAAGGTACTACAAAGGCACACCCTCCTGCAGTTGTCACCCCAGGCATTCATGTTTTTTTCCTATTCCTAAAACAGCCATGGGCAAAAACACTCCCTAATATGATAGGCAACCATAAACACTTTGTTAGCCATCAGAGAAAGCAAAACATTTTGAGTCCGAATTTATTGGCTAACTCAACACAGTGAAAATGCAAGCTTTCAAAATGCTTATAGATTACTTCTTCAGACTCTCATATTGGACACTGACTCTTAAAAGCCCAGCGTATATACATTTCAAAATCAGAAGTAAGCACAGAGATTATTTTGCTAATCTACATCAGTTTCAAAGATGTTGTTTCAAAGTGTTTTACAGAAATTACTTTTAGCCTCATCCTACACAGTGATTTTCCAGCTCACCTAGAAACAATCTATACATCAGAAGTCAAAGGGTAGCCCTCACTGACAAAGACTTCTGAAACATGCCTGAAGAAGAAACTTAAAGTTTCAAAAGCTTGCAAAGGAATCTTGTACAGTTAGTCATTAAAGGTATGACCTAAACAACTTTTGTTGTTATGTCAAAGGACAACTTAACAGTCATCCCTACACTTACATACAGTACACTCACAGAGACACGCATAAACACTAGGGATGCTCATCCGGATTTCGGATATCCGACCATTTTTACACTATCCGGCCGGATCCGGATAGTTGGGCAGATATCCGGATAGCTATCTGCGGATAGTTTGACGGCCGACCCGGATATCCGTGGATTTCTCCCAAATATCCAAATCCGGGTTACAAGTACAAGTTCGGTGGCAAGAAGGACCAGACCACTCCCACACACTCCTCCTTCTCCTTCTCTCTCTCTGATCTTGCCTTCCAGGGATTTGTAGGCTGTCAAAAGCAAGCTCACATACATTAGCCAGGGATTGAACCCAGGTCCACTGCTTAGAAGGCAGCTATGCTCACCACTATACTACCAACAGCACTACATGCTGAAGCCAGCCTAGCATGTATCATTGTGATATACCCAAGAGAAAAATGAGCTTGCTTATTTGCCTAATTTGCTAGATGAAAGCAGTGAGACACATGGTGAAACTGCTTACAGGATTCAATTCAAAACTTCAGCATCAGAAAGATCATGTGGCCCCCTGGATGATGCTGGTGTAACACACACAGCAAAGGACAGCAATTTGAAGTCTGGAAGATTCCAGGGCAAGGGTGGGAAGGATGAAAAGCTAGGTGGCCATGCAACCATTCCTGCTAGGGATGGCCTTTCCTTTTGTGTTCAACAGTTGTCCGAAGAGAACCCCAGATAGCCATTTAGCAGCAATTGCGTGCACAGTGTCTGTGGCACAATTGGTTAGTGCATTTGGCTGTTAACCGAAAGCTTGGTGGTTCAAGCCCACCCAAGGATGGCCTTGCCTTTTGTGTTCAACAGTTGTCCGAGGAAAAGCCATTTAGCAGCAATTGTGTACACAGTGTCTGTGGCACAATTGGTTAGCGCATTTGGCTGTTAACCAAAAGGTTGGTGGTTCAAGTCCACCCAGGGATTGCCTTGCCTTTTGTGTTCAACAGTTGTCCGAGGAAAAGCCATTTAGTAGCAATTGTGTACACAGTGTCTGTGGCACAATTGGTTAGCGCATTTGGCTGTTAACCGAAAGGTTGGTGGTTTTAGCCCACCCAGGGATAGCCTTGCCTTTTGTGTTCAACAGTTGTCCGAAGAAAACCCCAGATAGCCATTTAGCAGCAATTGTGTGCACAGTGTCTGTGGCACAATAGGTTAGTGCATTTGGCTGTTAACCAAAAGGTTGGTGGTTCAAGCCCACCCAGGGATGGCCTTGTGTTTTGTGAAGGGAACTAATGTACCCTTCTTAAACTTGAAGATTGTATACAAATGTAAGCAGACTGCAGATTGGCGCAGCAGAAGTATAGCGGTGAGGAGAGCTGCCTTCCAAGCAGTGGACCTGGGTTCAATTCCTGGCCAATGTATGTGAGCTTGCTTTTGACAGCCTACAAATCCCTGGAAGACAAAATCAGAGAGAGAGAGAGAGGAGGAGGAGGGAAGGAGGGTGTTTTCGAAGGGTAAAGGCACTTCCGGTTTGTCTATCCGGATATAAGAATAGGTTGGATATCCGCGGACAATGCATCCGGATATCCACGTTCACGCAGATATCGAAAAGGTCGGATTTGGATAGCCGAACCGGATCCGGATATCTGGATCTGAGCATCCCTGATAAACACATGTAAACACACAGACATATACATCCCAAAATATACAAATAGGTTAAATGCCCCCCTCCCCCAACACATACACAATTTTCCTAAAGTTCCGTACACACATAAGGTTAAACTTGGGTGTGCAGGCCGCTACAGCTGGGGGAGGTTAAGCTTAGGCTCCACCAGGGGGGGCTCTTAGGGTTGAGCATCGGTAGAGGGAGGGTTCTGTGAGAGAGTAGGGTTAGGTTAAGTCATAGTAAAATATTAGTAAAGATTACCGATTTTTTACTATTTGAATTAAATTATCTCAGGTGCCCTTTTTACTGGGCACCTGTAATATTCCCTGAAGTGGCAGCTGCAGACATCTCCGCAGCTGCCCAGTTTCCTCAGTGTGGGGTCCGCCCGTTCCTCCGGCGTCTAGCACGCCGAGGACGGGATTGTCAGTTGCTCATAGGGTCGCTGTATTGCACGGGCGCGCGCTCATCCAGGACCTTTATGCTGGGAGGAGGCACGTCAGCTGACCTGCAGGTCGGCTGATGTCAGGGGAGACTCACGGCGCTCCTGATTGGCTGATCGGAGGGGGCGCGGCTGTGGGGTCTCCTCTGCTTCATAAGCCTCTGGGAATCACTCACAACCTGTCTGCTGTTGCGAATACTCTGTGTGAGCGCTCAGACCTTAGGCAGTATCCGGTGTGCTTTGATCCGGGAGGAAACCGGGGATTTCACACAAGACTAGGATTATTGTATTATTGTTATTACTTGATATTCTGTGTATGACTCTGGCTCACCTCTGACTTTGCTCTTGCTTATCGATTGTAACAATCAGTAACATGGCGGCTGCGGATGTGCTGGGTATGCCCGCAGCCGCCTTTGTCCCCTGTTCCCAGGCCTCATCCGTTCTGTCGGCGTCTACTATCCTCTGCTCATAGGATCGCTGTCTCACGCGGGCGCGCGCGGAGACAGGACCTTTATGCTGGGAGAAGGCGCGTCAGCTGACCTGCCGGTCGGCTGATGTCAGAGGTGACTCTCGCCGCTCGGATTGGCTGTTTCCGAGATGGGCGCGGCTGGGAGCCTTCCTCTGCTTCATAAGCCTTCGTTCTCCATTCACTAACTGTCTGCTGTCGTGAATACTTTGTGTTAGCGCTCAGACCTTAGACTAGTATCCAGTGTGCTTTGATCTGGGAGGAAACCAGGGATTTCACACAAGACTAGGACTATTGTATATTGTTATTATTTGACTACCTGTGCATGACTCTGGCTATACTCTGACCTTGCATTTGCTTTCTTATTCTGTACTTCTGCCTATCTGCCTATTGTTGCTGAACTTCTGCCTGATTACTCACTATTCTCCTGCCTCTCGTTTTTTTACTGATATTGATCTGTTGCTGAACCTTGCCTGTCTGACCACTCTACTCCCCAGTGGGCCCTTGCCACTGGTGAGGTCCTCTTGCTATATACCCACCACCTCCTCTGGTGAGGCATTGCTTCTATTTCCTTAGTGACTGTTAGTACCTAACCAGCCTCTCTGGTAAGGTCTTGCTAAAATGTCAGTTACCAGTACTATAGTGCCTTACCAGCCCCTCTGGTAAGGTCCAGTCATACTATTCTGTACGGTGTTGATAGGCCTTCCAGCTCCTCTGGGAAAGGAGTTGTTACTGTTGCACCAAGCACAAATTACACAGTCTCATTGCTAGCTATACATGCATTATTGGTGATTCTGCAGATCACCACACAATCAGGTATAGTGTCTGTATTATTGGTGATACTGCAGATCACCCAATAATCAGACGTCTGAGTTGCAGCACCCAATCGTTACATCGATTCTGTACTTCTGCCCATCTGACTCTGTTGCTTACTCTGCCTGATATATCACTATTCTCTTGCCTACTGATTCTGTACTGTACCTGCCTGCCTGTTGCCGATCTTAGCCTGTCTGACCATTCTACTCACCAGTGAGCTCTTGTCACTGGTGGGGTGCTCACTGATAGTACCCACCAGCTCCTCCGGTGAGGTCTTGTCAAACTCTTCAATACTGTTGCACCAAGCACTATACACAGTATTCTGCTAACTATACTTGCATTATTGGTGATTCTGCAGATCACCACATAATCAGGTATAGTGTCTGCATTATTGGTGATTTTGCAGATCACGCAATAATCAGACGTCTGTGTTGCTACACCAATCATTAAAGCACCATTTTTACATGTATGCTTGTTAAGGATCCGTCCTGTTGGAGGCTTAATGACCCCCGATGCCCAAGCATGACTGATCACAATTAATATTGTTATTTTTAGTATTTTTATAGCACCAACATCTTCCACAGCGCTTTACGGAGTATTTACCGTTTTGTCACTAACTGTCCCTCAGATAGGCTCACAAGCAAGGTAGCCAATTATCTGCATGTTTTTGGGATGTGGGAGAAAAACCCACGGGGGGAACATACAAACTCTGTGCAGATAGTGCCCTGGCTGGGATACGTACCAGGGACCTAGCGCTGCAGGGCGAGAGTGCTATCCACTACACCACCGTGCTGCTATCTTCCTCCCAGTCTGATTGAAGCTGCTCCGTCATCTGCCAATCTTTGTCCCTCCACCCCCCTCAATAGCAATAGAACACATTGTTAGTCTCAAGGTTAGGGATGTGTCTGTACAACATCATTCTGCAAATTGTCACCTAAGGGATCGTTTCCCGATCCCCTGTGGGCAACAATTATTGGACATGTGTACTTAGCTTAAAGAGACTCTGAAGCATTCAAAAATTCCTCTTTTTATTTCAGAATCCTCTTCATCACGATCAGCCAAGATGATTCGCCACATCCCAGCGGCAGTACAAGGTCTTTATCCCCCCAAAACCCGAGGCAAAATCGTACGACTTTCAGAGTTGCCGATTTTGCTGCCCGGGCGAGGCAGAGCTTTGTGCTGTAGCTCTGCCTCCAGTCCATTCAATCATCGATGATCGCTGCCCCTCCCCGCCCCTCCCAGTGAAAGAAGAATGAGAGGGGCGGGGAGAAGTGGCGATCAGCGGTGATTGAATGGACTGGAGGCAGAGCTACATCACAAAGCTCTGCCTCCTCTAGGAAGAAATAGAGGATTCTGCCCGGGGGATTTCGGGAGGGGGGGGGGAATAAAGACCCTGTATGGGCGTGGGGACGCTTCAGACTCTCTTTAACCACTAGTCGCCCTGAGGAAAGACATATCCATGCATTACTTCCTGTTTAAAGCGGACACAAACCAAACATTTTTTTAATTAAAAATATTTAGTTGCACCACTCTGACACATACAAATATAAATAAACACTCCTTCAAGCCTATGAGCATTTCAGTGCATGCTTTTCACCCTTCTCTTTCCATAACTAGGGTTATACAGGTGGCAGCCATTAGCAATTCCTCCTTTGCCGGACACCTCCTACTCCACCAGTTTGCTGGATTCTGTCTCGGCAATATGAAAGGAAGGGAGGGGTTCTTCCAATAAATGTAAAATATTTTATATTTGTCATCATGCAGCTGAAAAAAGGCTGCTATTTATTATTATAATTTAGAAAATAGATTTTATTTCTGAAATCTTTTATTTTTAATTTGGGTCCACTTTAATAGTACACACAGAAAAGTAAAGTGGTAGAACATCTTGGGCTTGATTCACAAAGCGGTGCTAACTGTTAGCACACCTGTGAAAACCCCCTTAGCACGTCTAAACAAGCTTTTCGCGCGTAAAACTTTATGCGCACAAAACTTTATGCGCATAAAACTTTACGCGCGCACTGCACAGAGCGCAGGGTGCTCCGCGCAAAGTGCCCATTAAAGCCTATGGGACTTATCGCGCATAGGTCTTTGCGCGCGTAAAACTTTGTGCGCGCAAAGTTAGCACGAGATCTGATGGAGAAATCCGGTGCTAACCCACTTAACACCCTAGTTAGCACGTCTAAAGACTTTAGACATGCTAAGTAGGTTAGCACCACTTTGTGAATCAAGCCCCTTGTGGCCAATTAGTAAAATTACACCTACATACAATTTTTTAAAATAAAAAGACATATTTAAACCACTTAAATGAACCCCTTACCTCCCCTACTTTTCAATAGTTACTCAAATAAAATATGTGTATATATTAAAAACAAATTACATAAATAAACACATAAATAGTTAGCTTAGGGAGTGTATATTACTGTTTTTGCTAATAGGAATCTAAAGTTTTGTAAAGTTTTGTAATTTGTGAAGTACACAAAAAGGAAAAAAATACACCTTTATTTCCAAATAAAATATTGTAGCCATACATTGTAGTAGGTAATTATTTTAAACTTTGTAATAACCGGGATAAAAGGGCAAAATCAAATTGGTGAGTTTTAGTTACAGCAGCATCTATTCTTTTATAACTATAATGGCCAAAAACAGAGAAATAATGATTTTTTTTCATTTTTTTCTTATTATTCCCTTTAAAATGTATATTGTAACGATTGGTGTCAGCAACACAGATTTTTCTGATTATTGGTGATCTACAGTATCACCAATAATACAGATGCTATACCAGATTATGTGGTGATCTGCAGAATCACCAATAATACTAGTATAGCTAGACACAGGACACCTAACGTGGTATTGTGTTTGGTGCAACAGTAATTAGAGAAGTTATCTCCCGAGGAGCGGGAGATACAGACAATATTGCAGCCAAGGATCCCCTGAGGGGCAAGGGATTCAGACTGCACTGCAGCCAGTGGACGCCTGAGATGCAGGGACCACTGACGGTGTTAGAGAGTATGATCACCTGAGGGGCAGGTGATACAGGTAGTACTGCAGCCAGGAATTCCCTGAGAAGCAGGAAATTCAGATAATACTGCAGCCAGTGGACACCTGAGGAGCAGGGACCACTGACTGTGCTCCATGGGTGGTCACAGGTGTAATGAGTGATTATGACTGTACTACAACCAGGGATTCCTTGAGGAGCAGGGAATCGGACTGTACTGCAGACAGTGGACCCCTGAGGAGGAGGGATCAACAGACACTGCTAGCAGCTAGCAGACACCTGAGAACTAGACTAGCGGATGAACAGTAGCAATGTAGCAATATTCTAGTCTAGGTGTGAAGTCCTTGGTTTCAACACCTGGGAACTAGACTAAAGAATAATACACAAGTTTACAATACAATAGTACTAAAAGCTATCAACTGGCTCTGACTAAGTGTGAATTCCCAGCTCCGGCTGGTTCTAACAAACTGTAAGATCTGACTAGGTCTGAGTGCTCACACGTAAGCATTCGCAACAGCAGACAACTTGCAACTGACAGGCAAGTCCTATAAATACCCAGAGCGCTCCACAGCTCCACCCCAGTCACTCAGCCAATCCGGAGCATAGCTGGAGTCAGCTGATCGGCTTGATCAGCTGACTCCCCTTTTACTTGCATAAAGGTCCTGTCACCTGGCGCGCGCGTAGCTCTTAATCTATGTGCACTAGAAGGACCAGGCGAACCAGCAGCATGTAGCTGCGCGACAGAAGTCGCCGGCTGGAATGCGGAGATGGCCGCCAATTCCCTTGCCCATGCGGCGGTATCTCCGCTATTCTTTTCAATACCCCCCCCCCTTCCCCCCTGTGGAGTGGACTCCGGACACTTCCTACCCGGCTTCTCAGGGTGTAAGTCACAAAACTCTTTCTTTAATTCCTCAGCATGCATGTGACAATCCGGCACCCAAGTTCTTTCCTCTAAACCATACCCCTTCCAGTGGACCAGATACTGTACAGAATTTTGCACTAACCGAGAATCCAATATCTTCTCGATCTCATACTCAGGTTGGTCGTTGACCATCACAGGGGGGGGGGGGGGGGAGAGAAGAATCCATGTGCACCGCAGGCTTCAACAGAGAAATGGAATGATCTCACACCTCTCATGCTGGCTGGGAGATCAATCGCATAAGTAACATCATTAATCTTTCTGGACACCGGGTATGGGCCTACAAATTTGGGTCCCAACTTAGGTGACGGTTGTTTTAACGCCAAATGTCGAGTAGATACCCACACCATGTCCCCTGGGGAAAACTTCCACTCTACAGACCGTCTCTTATCCGCCTGTTTCTTCTGAGTCTGGAAGGCTTTCCCCAAATTCCTCTTAACCATTCCCCAAATCTCCTTCAATGCCCTTTGCCAATCCTCCAGGGCCGAAAATGGGGTAGATGCCACGGGTAATGGAGCAAACTTGGGAGATTTTCCCGAAACTACCTGAAAAGGGGAAAATCCTGAAGAGGAACTCTTCAGATTGTTATGTGCAAATTCCGCGAACGGTAAAAACTTTACCCAATCAGACTGTGCCTCTGCCACATAACATCTGAGAAACTGTTCAAGAGACTGGTTAACTCTTTCAGTCTGACCATTGGTCTGTGGGTGGTAGCCTGATGAAAATGAAAGGTCCATTCCTAACTGATGGCAAAAGGCTTTCCAAAATTTTGACACAACCTGGATTCCCCGATCTGACACCACATTCTCCGGAATGCCATGCAGCCGGAAAACGTGCTGAATGAAGAGATCAGCTAACTCCTGGGCCGAGGGGAGTCCTTTCAGAGGGACACAATGAGCCATCTTACTGAACCTATCAACTACCACCCAAATGACCGTTTTACCCTCAGACCTGGGGAGTTCTCCTACAAAGTCCATTGACAAATGAGTCCAGGGTTCATTTGGCACTGGTAGGGGTTGTAATGTACCCACTGGTGCCTGGCGAGAGGGCTTACTTCTAGCACAAACTGAGCACTCTCTTACAAACTCCTTACAATCTAGTGCTAGCGTAGGCCACCAAGTGCATCTGGCCACCAAATCCTGGGTTCGGGCAGCCCCAGGATGCCCCGCATTCTTATGGGAATGGAACAATTGTAAGAGTTGCAGGCGGAAAGGAAGTGGTGCGAACATAACCCCCTCAGGCTTCCCTTCTGGAATATCCTGTTGGTAAGGGCCCAGAGTAGCCGTCCAGTCCTCTCAGGTCTCAGTAGCTGCCAAGACTACTTTCTGGGGTATGATGGTCTCAGGGGTTGAAGGTTTCACTGTCTCAGGCTCAAAACACCTAAATAGAGCGTCTGCTTTGACGTTCTTACTACCCGGTGTATACGTTATGACAAATCTGAATCTTGAAAAGATTAAGGACCAACGGGCCTGTTGAGGACTAAGTCTTTTGGCCCCTTCTATGTACTCCAAGTTCTTATGATCCGTATAGACTGTAATAGTATGCTCTGCCCCTTCTAGCCAATGTCGCCATTCTTCAAAGGCTAATTTAATGGCCAAAAGCTCTCGGTTGCCTATATCGTAGTTCTTCTCAGCAGGAGAGAACCTACAGGAAAAGAAGGCACATGGGTGAAGTTGGCCTTGCAAACCAGAGCGTTGAGACAGTACAGCACCAACCCCAACCTCTGACGCATCAACCTCAACTATGAAGGGGAAGGTGTCATCCACATGTCTCAAAATGGGAGCAGAACAGAACAGTTTTTTCAGTGTGGAAAAGGCAGAATGTGCCTCTGCTGACCAGTGGTAAGTATCAGCCCCTTTCTTGGTAAGACTGGTGAGGGGTGATACTACCGAGGAGAACCCCTTGATGAATTTTCTGTAGTAATTGGCAAAACCCAAAAACCTTTGGAGTGCCTTCAATCCCACAGGTTGTGGCCACTCCAAAACAGCAGAGACTTTTCTGGATCCATGGAGAGACCAGACGTAGAGATAATATATCCCAAAAAAGGAATTGAAGTGACCTCGAAGAGGCACTCTTCTAATTTGGCGTACAGTGAGTTCTGTCTTAATTTCTTTAAAACAAACTTGACATGTTTACGATGTTCCGTTAGATTAGGAGAGAAAATCAGTATGTTGTCTAGATACACTAGCACGAATTTCCCTAGTACCTCCCTGAAAACCTCATTGATCAACTCCTGGAAGACGGCAGTGGCATTACACAACCCAAAGGGCATAACTAAATACTCGTAGTGCCTGTCGGGCGTGTTGAACGCCGTCTTCCATTCGTCACCATCTCTAATCCGTACCAGGTTGTATGCACCTCGTAAGTCCAACTTGGAGAAATTATTGGCATTGGTCACCTCAGCGAACAAATCGTCAATCAAAGGCAATGGGTAACGATTTTTCACTGTAATTTTATTTAACCCTCGGTAGTCGATGCAGGGTCGGAGGCCACCGTCTTTTTTCTGTACGAAAAAGAAACCTGCCCCAGCTGGTGACCGGGAAGGGCGGATGAAGCCTTTGGCCAAGTTCTCCTTAATGTACTCCTGCATCGCCACTTTCTCAGGTTCTGACAGATTATAAAGGTGACCCCTAGGAGGCATACAACCAGATCTTAAATCAATGGGACAATCGAAGCTACGGTGAGGCGGGAGCTTATCTGCGGCTTTGGGACAGAACACATCAGCGAATTCCGCATACTGTACTGGCACTCCTTTGACCTGAATCTTGGTAGCACAAACAGTAACTTTCTCCAAACAATGATGATGACAATGGGCCGACAAGCTCTTTAGCTGACCTGAAGCCCAGTCAATCTGAGGGGAGTGAAGTTGCAACCAAGGCATTCCAAAGATAATGGTGGAGGTTGCCATTTGCAGGACCAGGAATTGTAAACTCTCTTTATGTAACACCCCTACATTACACACTAACAGGGGGGTTTGAGAAAGAGGTTGTCTACTCTGTAACGGAGAGTCATCTATCGCAGTGACCAGAATCTGCCGGTCTAGCGGGAGTAAGGGAATCCCCAATCTTTTTACAAAATCATAATCTATGAAGTTGGCTGCAGAGCCAGAGTCTACAAAGGCTTCTGTGGAAATAGTCTGACCTTCCCATGTAATGGAGCAGGGAAGGAGCAGACGATTATTGTTTAGAGGTATAGACTGCTCGCCTAGGGTATTACCTCTGACTACACCTAGGCGGCAGCGTTTCCCGACTTCTTAGGAAAATTCTGAACCTTGTTACCCTCCTCAGCACAGTGTAAACAGAGTCTATCTGATTTCCTGCGATTCTTTTCCACCTGCGTCAATCTAGAGTGTCCGATTTGCATTGGCTCAGGCGGAGGTGACGAGGGTGGAGAGACGGCGTAGGAGACATATCTTACAGCATTTCTACCCCGGGTCTGTCTTTGATAGCGTAAGCGGCGATCTACCCGTACTGCTAAAGAAATTGCTTCGTCTATGGACTTGGGCTCAGGATGTCCTAACATCAAATCAGAAACTGCATCAGATAAACCCGACAGAAAACAGTCTAACAGTGCATATGTTCCCCATCTAGCTGATACAGCCCACTTCCTGAACTCTGCCGTGTAAACTTCTACCGGATCTCGACCCTGCCGCAGGGTCTTTAGCTTCCATTCAGCGGTGGAAGCAATATCCGGATCATCAAATATAATGGCCATGGCCTTAAAAAATTCCTGAACTGATGATAACGCCTCGTGTCCTGCATGAAGACTATATGCCCATGTTTGGGAATCTCCTGATAAAAGGGTCTTTATAAATGTAACTCTCTGAGGCTCAGTTCCTGACAGGGTAGGCCTCAACTCAAAATATGATAGCACTCGATTTCTGAAGTTCTGAAAGTCAGATCTATGTCCAGAAAACTTTTCTGGTACAGACATCCGAAGGTCTGTAACTGGAGGGGATCGCACTGTATTCACAGCCATTTGAAGGACCTGTACTGACCCAGACAGTTGTGTGATCTGAGTCTGTTGGGCATCAAGCACCCTTATGAGGTTATCCACCGAAGTGGCTAGTCCTTCAACTTGGCTGCGCAGTGCGTCCATAATGTTTTGGTCTGCTGTTCTGTAACGATTGGTGTCAGCAACACAGATTTTTCTGATTATTGGTGATCTGCAGTATCACCAATAATACAGATGCTATACCAGATTATGTGGTGATCTGCAGAATCACCAATAATACTAGTATAGCTAGACACAGGACACCTAACGTGGTATTGTGTTTGGTGCAACAGTAATTAGAGAAGTTATCTCTCGAGGAGCGTGAGATACAGACAATATTGCAGCCAAGGATCCCCTGAGGGGCAAGGGATTCAGACTGCACTGCAGCCAGTGGACGCCTGAAATGCAGGGACCACTGACGGTGTTAGAGAGTATGATCACCTGAGGGGCAGGTGATACAGGTAGTACTGCATCCAGGAATTCCCTGAGGAGCAGGGAATTCAGATAATACTGCAGCCAGTGGACACCTGAGGAGCAGGGACCACTGACTGTGCTGCAAGGGTGGACACAGGTGGAATGAGTGATTATGACTTTACTACAACCAGGGATACTTTGAGGAGCAGGGAATCGGACTGTACTGCAGCCAGTGGACCCCTGAGGAGCAGGGATCAACAGACACTGCTTGCAGCTAGCAGACACCTGAGAACTAGACTAGCGGATGAACAGTAGCAATGTAGAAATATCCTAGTCTAGGTGTGAAGTCCTTGGTTTCAACACCTGGGAACTAGACTAAAGAATAATACACAAGTCTACAATACAATAGTACTAAAAGCTATCAACTGGCTCTGACTAAGTGTGAATTCCCAGCTCCGGCTGGTTCTAACAAACTGTAAGATCTGACTAGGTCTGAGTGCTCACATGTAAGCATTCGCAACAGCAGACAACTTGCAACTGACAGGCAAGTCCTATAAATACCCAGAGTGCTCCACAGCGCCCCCCCAGTCACTCAGCCAATCCGGAGCATAGCTGGAGTCAGCTGATCAGCTTGATCAGCTGACTCCCCTTTTACTTGCATAAAGGTCCTGTCGCCTGGCGCGCGCGTAGCTCTTAATCTGTGTGCACTAAAAGGAACAGGCGAACCAGCAGCATGTAGCTGCGCGGCAGAAGCCGCCGGCTGGAACACGGAGATGGCCGCCATGCCGCTTGCCCATGCGGCGGCATCTCCGCTATTCTTTACATATATGAAATAAAATAATTTACAGCAAAACATACCACCCAAAGAAATCCTAATTGGTGGTGAAAAAAAACAAGATATAGATATGTAACGATTGGTGTAGCAACACAGACGTCTGATTATGTGTGATCTGCAGTATCACCGATAATGCAGACGCTATACCTGATTATATGGTGAAGTGTATAGTGCTTGGTGTAACAGTAACTGAATAGTTTGATTAGACCTCGCCAGAGGAGCTGGTGGGTACTATCAGTGAGCACCTCACCAGAGGAGTTGGTGGGTACTATCAGTGAGCACCTCAACAGTGACAAGGTGAATACTCACTGGTGAATAGAGTGGTCAGACAAGCTAGGATCAGCAACAGGCGGGCAGGTACAGTACAAAATCGGCAGGCAAGAGAGTAGTATAATATCAGGCAGAGTTCAGCAACGGAGTCAGATAGGCAGAGGTACAGAATCTATAAGCAAGAGCAAGGTCAGAGATAAGCCAGAGTCATACACAGAATATTAAAAAACAATAATAATAATAATCCTAGTCTTGTGTGAAATCCCTGGTTTCCTCCCAGATCAGGCGATCCAGTTGTGGAGATGGCACACCTTGCCTATAGGTGCGGGTGCTGCAACCTGTGGATGCTGAGCCACCGCATCCAATGTAAATCCACAAGTATAAAGTGGCCCCTGTGGCCCCGAAACAATTGTCATTTATATATGCTCATGAAGCAATAAATGGCTAATTTTTTGACTTTGAAATGGTGTGCTGACCTGGAACTTTGGACTTGTGGGTCCTCCCAGATCAAAGCACACCGGATACTGTCTAAGTTCTGAGTGCTAACACATAAGTATTCGCAACAGCAGACAGGTTGCGAGTGAATACTGAAGGCTTTTGAAGCAGAGGAGACCCCACGGCCGCCACCCACTCCAATTAGCCAATCCGGAGCGCCGTGAGTCTCCTCTGACGTCAGCTGACCGGCTGGTCAGCTGACGCGCCTCCTCCCCGCATAAAGGTCTTGTCTACGTGCGCGCCTGCGCGATACAGCAACCCTATGGGCAAATGACAACCCCATCCTCTGCATACTAGACGCCAGAGGAACGGGCGAAGTCCCTGAGCAGGAAAGCGAGGCGGCTGCGGAGACACCCTGCATGCCCGCAGCCGCAGCTTCAGCGGATGTTACAGTACCCCTCCCCCCCCCCCCTTGAGGCGTGGATTCCAGACACGGTCCACCTGGTCTGTCAGGATGCAACTTATGAAACTCTTCCCTAAGTTCCTCTGCATGCATGCGACAACCCGGCACTCAAGATCTCTCCTCCGGCCCATAGCCCCTCCTCTGCATGCATGCGACAACCCGGCACCCAAGATCTCTCCTCCGGCCCATACCCCCTCCAGTGAACCAGGTACTGTATGGAGTTACGCACCACCCGAGAATCCAACTCGGGTTCCCCATCAATAACCACAGGGGGGGGGGGGAGGAATCCACATGCACAGCAGGCTTCAGGAGGGACACATGGAAAGATTTAACACCTCTCATACTAGGCGGAAGTGAAACGACATAAGTAACATTATTGATCTTTTTGGACACAGGGTATGGGCCTATGAATCTAGGACCCAGTTTTGCAGAGGGCTGCTTTAAAGCCAAATGCCGAGTAGACACACACACCATATCACCTGGTGCAAGGTCCCACTCCACCGATCGTCTCTTATCTGCCTGCTTTTTCTGGGTCGCAAAGGCCTTCTTAAGATTTCTCCTGACCATACCCCAGATCTCCTTCAATGTTCCATGCCACTCTTCCAGAGCCGGGAAAGGAGATGATACCACGGGCAGTGGGGAAAATTTAGGTGATCTCCCCGTTACAACCTGAAATGGGGAGAACCCTGAGGAAGTACACTTCAGATTATTATGGGCAAATTCTGCAAAGGGTAGAAATGTAACCCAATCCTTCTGGGCATCAGCCATGTAGCACCTAAGAAACTGCTCCAAGGACTGGTTAACCCTTTCGGTCTGCCCATTAGTTTGTGGGTGGTAGCCGGAGGAAAACGATAGATTCATACCCAGATGATGACAAAAGGCCCTCCAGAACTTGGAAATAAACTGGACTCCCCTATCTGACACCACATTCTCCAGGATACCATGCAATCTGAAAATGTGGTGAATGAAGAGCTCTGCCAGTTCCTGTGCAGAGGGGAGTCCATCCAAGGGAACGAAATGGGCCATCGTACTGAACCTATCGACTACCACCCATATAACTGTTTTCCCATCCGATCTGGGCAGTTCACCCACAAAGTCCATGGACAGGTGAGTCCATGGCTGCTCAGGCACTGGCAGTGACTGTAGTGTACCCACAGGAGCCCGTCTAGATGACTTACTCCTGGCACAGACAGAACAGGTTCCAACAAAGTCCTTACAGTCGGAAACAATTGAGGGCCACCAGACACATCTGTCCAGCAACTCCTGGGTGCGGGCAAAACCTGGGTGACCTGCATTCTTATGGGCATGAAAAACATGAAGAATCTTGAATCTGAATTGGAGTGGCACAAACGGAACCCCATCTGGTTTTCTTTCGGGAACCTACTGCTGAAATGGGCTCAGAACAGATGCCCAATCCTTCCAGGTCTTAATATCAGAGGTGTCAGAGGACTGTGAAGACACCCCCTCCACTTGAATCTCGGTAGCGCCTATTGTGACCTTCTCCAAACAATGATGATGACAGTAGGAGGACCAGCTTAACAACTGTCTGGAACTCCAGTCGATCTGAGGGGAGTGTTTCTTTAGCCATGGCATACCAAGAATTACAGTGGAGGTGGACATTTTGAGTACCAGGAACTGTATTTGTTCTTTATGCAACACTCCTAGCTAACATAATAACACAGGAGTCTGAGTGAGTGGTTGTTTCCCCTGCAATGGTGAATCATCCATTGCGGTAACCACCACCTGGCGTCCCACAGAAAGGAGAGGAAAACCAAATTTAACGGCAAAATCATAAGCCATAACATTAACTGCGGAACCCGAGTCTATAAAGGCCTGGGTGGAATGAACTAGACATTCCCAGGCAATAGAACACGGGAGAAGTAAACGATTGCTTTTTAGAGGTAAGACTGGATCGCCTAGGGTAGTACCTCAAGCTACACCCAGGCCCGGCCCTAGACTTTTTGCCGCCTGAGGACATTTTTAAAGAAATCGCCGCCGGACCCCCCCCCTCCCTCGCCTGGGTCCCCCATCCTCCGCTCCCCTCCAGCTTTAAAAAGGTCCGTGCTGTGGCTGCAGCTATTCGTAAGAGGCAACGGGCGGGGATTACTCACCTCTTCCTCGTTCCAGGCCAGCGTGCGCTCCACTGACGTCACTTCCTGCGGCGTAGCACGGACCTTTTTAAAGCTGGAGGGGAGCGGAGGACGGGGGACCCAGGCGAGGGAGGGGGGGGTCCGACCCCCCTCCCCACCGCTAGGCCCAATACCCCCTTCCTGCCCGCTATCCCCTCCAGCTCGGGCGGCCCCCCACACACATGGACGGGCGGGTGCCACCCCCCCAGAAGTGCCGCCTGAGGCAAAAGTTTCACCCCACCTCATGGGCGGGCCGGCCCTGGCTACACCTAGGCGATAGAGTTTTCTACCTTCTTGGGACAATTTAACACTATATGCCCCTTCTCTGCGCAGTAAAGGCAGAGTTTCTCAGCACATCTCCTGTTCTTCTCGACCTCAGTGAGTTTGGCCTGTCCAATTTGCATTGGCTCATCCGGAGGGGTAGGAACAGGAGGCGAGAAAGTACCAGGAGCAAGTCTCCCTGGGACTCTACCCCGAGTCTGCTTTTGATAGCGAACTCGTCGATCAATTTTGATTACCAAGGATATAGCCTCATCCAAGGACTTAGGTTCAGGGTGACCCAACATCAAATCGGCTACAACATCAGACAATCCTGATAAAAAACAATCTAGAAGAGCATACTGCCCCCATCTGACTGACACCGCCCACCTTCTAAACTCAGCAGCGTAAGTTTCGACAGAGCTATGCCCCTGTCTGAGAGTCTTAATTTTCCTCTCTGATGTCGTAGCCAAATCGGGATCATCATATATAACTGCCATCGCTTTAAAAAAATCTTGAACAGAGGCCAAAGCCTCATGACCCTCGGGGAGACTGTAGGCCCAAGACTGGCAATCCCCAGTTAATAAGGTCTTTATTAATGTGACTCTCTGTACCTGAAGATACTGGCCGTAACTCAAAATATGATAAGCAACGGTGCTTAAAATTTCGATAATCAGACCGATGCCCCAAGAATCTTTCAGGAGGGGGCATCCTGGGCTCAATAACAGGAGGGGAGGACACTTGTGCATTAGGACCTTTAAGACGGTTAACTGTCTCAGCCAGTTGGTAAATCTGAGTTTGCTGTATGTTAACCGTCTTGATGAGATCGTTAACGGTCGTGGTCAAAAGTTCAACCCGATTGCACAGTGTCTCCATTGATACAGTATATTGGTCTGCTGTTCTGTAACGATTGGTGTAGCAACACAGAGGTCTGATTATGTGTGATCTGCAGTATCACCGATAATACAGACGCTATACCTGATTATATGGTGATCTGCAGAATCACCAATAATGCAAGTACAGCTAGCAGAATAACAAAGTGTATAGTGCTTGGTGTAACAGTAACTGAATAGTTTGACTAGACCTTGCCAGAGGAGCTGGTGAGTACTATCAGTGAGCACCTCACCAGAGGAGTTGGTGGGTACTATCAGTGAGCACCTCACCAGTGACAAGGGCTCATTGGTGAGTAGAGTGGTCAGACAAGCTAGGATCAGCAACAGGCGGGCAGGTACAGTACAAAATCGGCAGGCAAGAGAGTAGTATAATATCAGGCAGAGTTCAGCAACGGAGTAAGATAGGTAGAGGTACAGAATCGATAAGAGAGAGCAAGGTCAGAGATAAGCCAGAGTCATACACAGAATATCAAATAACAATAATAATAATAATCTTAGTCTTGTGTGAAATCCCTGGTTTCCTCCCAGATCAAAGCACACCGGATACTGTCTAAGGTCTGAGCGCTAACACATAAGTATTCGCAACAGCAGACAGGTTTGCGAGTGAATACTGAAGGCTTTTGAAGCAGAGGAGACCCCACAGCCGCGCCCACTCCAATCAGCCAATCCGGAGCGCAGTGAGTCTCCAACCGGCTGGTCAGCTGATGCGCCTCCTACCCGCATGAAGGTCCTGTCTACGCGCGCGCGATACAGCAACCCTATGGGCAAATGACAACCCCGTCCTCGGCGTACTAGAAGCCAGAGGAACGGGCGAAGTCCCTGAGCAGGAAAGCAAGGCGGCTGCGGAGACACCCTGCGTGCCCGCAGCCGCAGCTTCAGCGGATGTTACAAGATAATTTTTTTTCTGATTAGTAGTGATAAAGTTATTGGCAAATGATTGGAAGGAGCGCTGAAAGGTGAAAATTTCTCTGGTCCACAAGGGGGAAAACCCCTTAGTGGAGAAGTAGTGAAAGGACCAAAAACCCTGTTGGACAAAAAGTTAAAATTTTAGATTCTTCATACATTTAGAAGGTCCTTTGTTGAACATGAGATAAGTTTTCTGATATCAATGTCCTGTTAATGTATCAAACCTTGTGTCACTTGGATCAGAACCTGAATTTCAACCTGGAAGCCTTATTACAATTTTTACATTTAGAGGTCCATTTTAACAGTAGAGGTAGAGATATGAAACTTGTTACATATTCAACATATTCTAGTTCCCCCGTTTAGTCTGGCATTTATGATCACATAACTTTTTTGCCTGTACACATCACTATGTACTGATCTGAGACAAGCTTATGTGCTTTGGGTCCCCAGGGAGAACGGCGCTTTACACATGTTTCATTGTTGTTGATCTTTGTAGTGGGTTTACTCCTGATTGACGTGGCCTTGAGTTTTCCAGTAAAATATATTGAAAAGAACTGCATGGGAGCGAGTGAGCATGTTGCCTACTTAGCCACTTCTGTGAGGCCAAGGCAGCATCAAACTACAACCCTGGGGATTCAGGCCAAATAAACATAAGAAGACCATGTCACCGTCTTTTAGTATACAGAAAACTGATGCTGTGCTCTTTAATTATTAAAAACAAGAAAAGGGTCTTACAAATCCATTCAAGGTCAAATTATTGAAAGCAAGGACTATCCCTGGATGACGAAGTCAATCCACAGTAGCTGTAATATACGTTAAAAAGGCACAATGATTCCTTTAAACATCTGCCCCAAAACTGTCTATCCATAGCAGTTCCTCCAGTCCATCAGCGGCAGGACACTACTCAGCAACTCTTTCAGCAATATCACCAAAACTCAGGACTTTCCTTTTCATTTTAATGCCACACATTTATGTGATTTATTGATGCCCATGGATATTACTTCATTTTTATTTAGTTTATTTTTTTACAATTATTTCAGCTTCTTATCTACATATTATCAGTTTCATTCCTTTGAGGGCCTGTTTCCACTACTCGCAGATTGGATGCAGAATGGATGCAGAAAAACTGACTCCAATGAATGCCTATGGGAAAACCTGCATCAGAAAATCGCGTTTAGTGGAAACAGGCCCATAGGCATTTATTGAAGTCAGTTTTTCTGCATCCATTCTGTGTGTAGTGGAAACAGGCCCTAACATATGAGTAATGGCTTTTTTATACCCATTGTTGAGAGGTTGTTACATTGGGTCTAATAAATAAGGCTCCCCTGTGCTATACCTCACTGAAGAACATAAGAAGTATAGTAAACCCAGGGGTCGAGTGGGGCGTGGACGCGCGTGGACGGCGTCCACTTACTATTTCCCGAGGGTGGACGCCATCCACGCTGGCATGTGTGGAGGGAGCAGCGCAGTGGAAGGAGAGCTGTGAGCAGTGGTGGAGAAGGGGGCCATCTCCCCCCCATCTCTCACCTCGGGGCTCTCCTTACCTCGCTCTCCCCTCCACAAGTAATGTGCGAGCAGCTGGCAGCGACCGACTTACCTCTCCTCGTTCCGGCGTCGGATTTGCGTGGCGTGCCACTGCTCTGGTCTGAACCAGACCAGACTTGCAGCATGCAGATCCGGTGTTCCGACGACGAGGAGAGGTAAGTCCCACCCGCTGCCGGCTGCCCGCACATTACTTGTGGAGGGGAGAGCGAGAGAAGGAGAGCCCCGAAGTGAGAGACGGGGGGGGGATAGCCCCCTTCTCCACCGCTGCTCACAGCTCTCTGTCTTCTCTGCGCTGCTCCCCTCCTGCTGGGGGGACACCTGGCTACCTATTCTGGCACATATACCCCCTGACTACATATACTGGGACATAAACCCCTGACTACATATACTGGGCACGTATATCCCTGGCTACATATACTGGGCACATATACCCCCTGACTACATATACTGGGCACATATACCCCCTGACTACATATACTGGGCACATATACCCCCTGACTACATATACTGGGCACATATACCCCCTGGCTACATATACTGGGCACATATACCCCCTGGCAACATATACTGGGGACATATACCCCCTGACTACATATACTGGGCACATATACCCCCTGACTACATATACTGGGCACATATACCCCTGGCTAAATATACTGGGCACATATACCTCTGACTACATATATACTGGGCACATATACCCCCTGACTACATATACTGGGCACATATACCCCCTGGCTACATATACTGGGCACGTATACCCCTGCCTACATATACTGGGCACATATATCCCTGGCTACATATACTGGGGACACATACCCCCTGGCTACATATACTGGGGACATATACCCCTGGCTACATATACTGGGCACATATACCCCTGGCTACATATACTGGGACATAAACCCCTGACTACATATACTGGGCACGTATATCCCTGGCTACATATACTGGGCACGTATCCCCCTGGCTACATATACTGGGGACATATACCCCTGGCTACATATACTAGGCACATATACCTCTGGCTACATATACTGGGGACTACTATACTCATGGCTACTTATATTGGGGACACCTATAGACCTGGCTACCTATGCTGGGGGTACCTATTTTGGGGGAACTGCTGTCAGATTATCTGCATTTTTGTGGAACCGCTGTTATGTATTTTGGGGAACTGGCTGCCAGATTATGTGTATGTTAGGGGAACGGCTGCTGCCAGATTACGTGTATTTTGGGGAACAGCTGCCAGATTATGTGTATGTTACGGGAACAGCTGCTGCCAGATTATGCGTATTTTGGGGAAATGCTGCCAGATTGTGTATGTTTGGGGGACCACTGCTGCCAGATTATATGTATTTTGGGTGTTCCGCTGCCAGGTTGCGCATATTTTGGGGAACTGCTTCCAAATTGTGTATGTTGGGGGAACTGCTGCTGCCACATTATCTATTTTGGGGGAACAACTGCCATATTATCTGTATTTTGGAGGAACTTCTACCAAATTATGTGTCTTTTTGGTGAAATGCTGTCAGATTACATCTATTTTGGGGGATACACTACGGCGGAGCTCAAACTTCCCCGGCAGACCTTTTCCTTTTACATCACTGCTAAGGTCATGTATATTTTGCCCCACCCATGACCACGCCCACAGTATGCTTGACCACGCCCATTTTGGCGCGCCACGCTACGCGCGGCGTATGGGTTTTCTGGGTGAGTCCACTCACTTCTTTTCCCAGGACTAGACCTCTGAGTAAATTAATCTAGAATTTATTTCATAAGAGGAGGACTGTAACTGCACAAATGCTAATTAACTAACTTTTCCGTGACTCTTATTGTCCCAGATATCCCAGTGTAGTGTTACAAATGTTTCACACCACACTAAACAGTGAATTATTGCGCTTTTCTCCTGGCACACCTGGCAGGTTTACATAATTGATTCTCCATTGTTCCCCAGTGTTCTCTAGCTTGTAAGCAACTTAGTAAAGAAGGCTCACTTGCTCACAGTGTATATCGGACAGCACACAGCATCCTGGGGTAAAACAATCAAAACCAGTGCAAGAAGAATTGGAGGAAATATGGTGCAAAACAGGTGAAGAAGTGTAGCTATTGCTCAGAGAGACCAATCAGTTCATTCCTTGATCTGGACATCTTCTCCATTTTGGGCCAGTTCTGCTCCAGTTTTGATTTAACTGGAATTAATAAATCAGCCTTATTAATCCCTGCCAGGCCTACTGATGGTGCCATAGTAGCATGACACTCCAGCAACAGGAGTCTCTGTTACTATGGCAACATTGATGCTGGTTGTGTTACACAGCTATGAAACTATGAAGCTATACACCAGTGCAATGTCTGCTAGGCATCTACTGACATTTTTTTCAAGATGGCATCAGCAATACATGGGAAGGCCCTAGGACAAAAACTTGAGCACTGGAACATTGATATTTTAGGAGAAAGTAGATCCAACGTTGTCAATGTATAAAAAAAGGGCTCTGTCAATTTATTTATTTTAAACTACAACAGTTCTGTGTTCAGCAAGTAGTGTAATCATGGCAGAAAAGTCATTTTTTATAGTAAACCTAGTTAACTAATTAGCCTAACACCAGCCTTAACTCTGCCTCTGACAGGCGACCAGGGTTTGAATCTCGAGCCTTCCTGTTCAGTAAGCCAGCACATATTCAACACCCCAGACAATACCAACAAGCAATAACCAAGAAAAAATCAGACTTCATCTCGCACAAAATATCTACAGCCAACAACAGAGCTGCTCAACTCTTCCATACAGTGGAATCACTCTGCAATCCATCCTGCCTAAAATCCCCAACCACATTCTCCAGGTAAAGGTGTGAAGAATGCTCTGCCTTCTTCACAAACAAGGTGTCTGCCATCCATGCCAGCATTACACCAACAAGATCAATTGACCACTGGACTTTGCATATGCCTACTACCGTACCACCATGGCAAGTCTTTGACACTCTGAGTGAAGAAGATTTGGGAATTCTCATTCAAAGTCTCCGTCCCACTACCTGCGACCTGGATCCTGGCCCTACTGGATCCTTAATGCAGTGCCCAGAGCTGATCAGGCCAGCACTTCACAAAATAACTCAGTGCTCCTTGCAAAGTGGACTTTTCCCAGAAGAACTAAAGAAAGCAATCATAAAACCCCTCTTGAAGAAACCATCACTAGATGCTGATTTTGTGACCAACTACAGACCTGTGGCGGACTTACCATTACTCAAACGTTATCGAGAAAGCAGTCAACAACCAGCTAGAAGCCAGGCTTACAGATAACAACATTTTTGATACTTTTCATTTAGGATTCAGGAAAAGCCCCAGCACTGAAACACATTATTCCGAGTAATGAATGACCTGCTTACTGCAAGGGACAAGGGTGATTGCTCAATTCTGATTCTTCTTGACTTGTCTGCAGCATTTGATACTGTGGATCATGAAATACTAATCCAGCGACTGAAGAATTGCTGTGGCCTAAGGGGTGCTGTTCATAGCTGGTTTCAAACCTTCCTATCTGGCAGGACACAGCAAGTATGTCTGGGCACACACTCTAATCCAGTGCCACTTGCCTATGGAGTTCCACAGGGTTCTGTGCTATCACCATTACTCTTTGCAGTCTACATGCTCCCACTAGGCAAAATAATCCAGAACTATGGCCTAGGATACCATTGTTATGCAGATGACACACAACACAACTGTATCTGTCCTTCAAGCCTGGCACTCAAGACCCATCAGCATCCATAAATGCATGTCTAGTGGATTTACAAAATTGGATGAACACCAGCTGGTTGAGGCTAAACTCTGACAAAACAGATGTTGGTGGTAGGTGGTCCACACATGATGGATAAAGTTCAAAACACTCACCACCTCAAACTAGCTATTGATGGAGATACCGTACAGTATAAAGAATGTGCGAAACCCTGTGGTGATCCTGGATGGAAATCTAAAACTCAGACAGCAGCTGTTGTCAAATCTTCCTTCTTCCATCTAAGAAATATAGCGAAAATCAAACACCTTATCCCAGCTGAAGACCTACCTGCCCTGGTTCATGCATTTGTATCCTCCCGCCTAGACTACTGCAATGCCCTGTTCATCGGATCTACAGATAAGGTTCTGCCCCCTTACAACTAGTACAGAATGCTGCAGCCAGACTCCTAGCCAACGCCCCCCGCAGCTCACACATCACCCCAGTACTGCAAACTCTTCACTGGTTGCCAGCAAAATGAAGAATCCATTTTAAGATCTGCCTGCTGACATTCAAGGTTCTAAACCACATGGGATCCAAATACATAACGGATCTATTTGAACTTTATGCCCCTCCACGTACCCTTCGATCTGCCAACAAGATGAATCTGCCTTATTCCCAGGATACACTTAACATTTGGTGCTCGGGCCTTTTCCTATGCAGCCCCTACTCCATGGAACTTACTTCTACAATCAGTACGAGAGGCTCCTTCTCTGGACAGCTTTAAAAAAAAGGGTTAAAACTCACCTCTTTTACCGAGTCTTTGAGACTGCATAATGCAGGGTCACAGCACTTTGAGTCCCCAGGGAGAAAAGCGCTATAAAAATATTATTGTTATTGCTATTGTTGTTATTCATTGAGGAGACCACGGACAAGACGCCCTAACACTGTATTTTTAATTACATACTATGGGCTTGATTCACAAAGCGGTGCTAACCCTGTTAGCACGCCTAAAAGACTTTAGGCGTGATAACCATTGCACCACGCTGGTGAAAAGCCAGTTTAGGCGTGATAAGTTTAGGCATGATAAGTTTAGGCGTGATAAGTTTAGATAAGTTTAGATCGCGCACAAAGTCCCGCGCGCAAAGCAGCGCCATTAAACTCTATGCGAAGTGCATCAGACTTTGCTAGCGCAAAACTTTTGATCAGCTGTGCACTGCGGTGCTAACACAGTTGGTGCATAAACTTATCACGCCTAAGCTTATCACGCCTAAACGTATCATGCCTAAACTCATCGGGCCTGATTCACAAAACGGTGCTAACAGTTAGCACTCTGGTGAAAAGCCCTTTATCATGCCTAAACTCAGTTTAGGCATGATAAGTTTAGGTGTGATAAGTTTAGGTGTGATAAGTTTAGGCATGATAAGTTTAGGTGTGATAAGTTTCGGCATGATAAGTTTAAGCACCAACTGCGTTAGCACCGCAGTGCACAGCTGATCAAAAGTTTTGCGCTAGCAAAGTCTGGTGCACTTTGCATAGAGTTTAATGGTGCTGCTTTGTGTGCGGGACTTTGCACGCTATCTACACTTATCTAAATTTAGCATGCCTAAACTTATCACACCTAAACTTATCACGCCTAAACTGGCTTTTCATCAGCGTGGTGCAATGGTTATCATGCCTAAAGTCTCTAACTGGGTTAGCACCGCTTTGTGAATCGAGCCCATCATGCCTAAACTTATCATGTCTAAACTTATCACGCCTAAACTGAATTTAGGAGTGATAAGGGGATTTTCACCAGGGTGCTAACTGTTAGCACCGCTTTGTAGTGGTGCTCAAATACCCCTTTTAAAAATTCGAATTTGGTCGAATTCGAATAGTAAATTATTCGAGGTCAGTCGAATATTCGAGTCGAATATTTTTTACTATTCGATTCGACCTCGGACTTCGAGCTCACTATTCGAGTCGGTATTCGAGCTCACTATTCGAGCTGACTATTCGAATTGGCCCAAAATAGCTTCCAACACTTGTTTTGAGGGTGAATGATGCAAGAAACATCTTTTTTTCCAAGTAACAACAGCAAGTGATTATGTGGGGATGTTCCTTTAAAAAAAAATGTGGAAAGAGAAGTTGTGTCCTTAATTTGGTTCAGTAGTGTAGTGTTACTGTATATACTTGTTCTTCTTCTTCTTTATCTTTCTTAATCTTCTTCTAGATCTTCTTCTTCTTCTTCTTCTTCTTCTTCATCATCTTCTTCTTCTTCTTCATCTTCATCTTCTTCATCTTCTTCTTCATCTTCTTCTTCTTCTTCTTCATCTTCTTCTTCTTCTTCATCTTCTTCATCTTCTTCATCTTCATCTTCTTCATCTTCATCTTCTTCATCTTCATCTTCTTCTTCATCTTCTTCATCTTCTTCATCTTCTTCATCTTCTTCTTCTTCTTCTTCATCTTCTTCTTCTTCTTCTTCATCTTCTTCATCTTCTTCTTCTTCTTCTTCATCTTCTTCATCATCTTCTTCTTCTTCTTCATCTTCATCTTCTTCATCTTCTTCTTCATCTTCTTCATCTTCTTCTTCATCTTCTTCTTCTTCATCTTCTTCTTCTTCATCTTCTTCTTCTTCTTCTTCATCTTCTTCATCATCTTCTTCTTCTTCTTCATCTTCATCTTCTTCATCTTCTTCTTCATCTTCTTCTTCTTCATCTTCTTCTTCTTCTTCATCTTCATCTTCTTCATCTTCATCTTCTTCTTCTTCATCTTCTTCTTCATCTTCTTCTTCATCTTCTCCTTCTCCTTCTTTTTCAATATCGTCTTCTTCTTCTTCTTCACGTATTTCTCTTTTCAAATTTTTTTTTAAAGAAATGCAGCTATTTTTGAGCGTAACAAATAGCTGGTGGGCGCACGCATGTTGGAAGCGCCATTGTATGTGCTCCCTGGCAGTGGAAACACAAAGACAGCAGGAGGTAAATTCAGCAGCAGGAGGAGGAGGATGAGTGTGTGGCAGCAGGCAGTCAATGAGGCAGGCAGCTCGCCGTGACATAATAGCCCTGGTACCTAGCGGTGATACCAGGGCTGTAAATAAACACAACAGGAGGTCCCAGACAGCGGTCGTGCAGCCCACATTGTGTCCAATACACAACTGGGACAACACAGTTTTCAACCCGGGCACCTCAGAAAAATTAAACCTTTTTTTTTTTTTATTGGTTTTTTTTGGTTTTGGTTTTACAACCAATATAGCTATTGTTTTGACGTAATAGCTGGTGGCAGAGTGGCAGCAGAAGGTAATTCTGTGTACCCTGGCAGTGGGAAACACAGACAGACAGCAGCAGCAGGAGGAATGGAGGAGCAGTGTGAGCAGCTATTGTTGTGACGTAATAGCTGGTGGCAGAGTGGCAGCAGACGGTAATTCTGTGTACCCTGGCAGTGGGAAACACAGACAGACAGCAGCAGCAGGAGGAATGGAGGAGCAGTGTGAGTGTGGCAGCAGGTAGGCAGCGTGACATAATAGCCCTGGTACCTAGCGGTGATACCAGGGCTGTAAATAAACACAACAGGAGGTCCCAGACAGCGGTCGTGCAGCCCACATTGTGTCCAATACACAACTGGGACAACACAGTTTTCAACCCGGGCACCTCAGAAAAATTAAACCTTTTTTTTTTTTTATTGGTTTTTTTTGGTTTTGGTTTTACAACCAATATAGCTATTGTTTTGACGTAATAGCTGGTGGCAGAGTGGCAGCAGAAGGTAATTCTGTGTACCCTGGCAGTGGGAAACACAGACAGACAGCAGCAGCAGGAGGAATGGAGGAGCAGTGTGAGCAGCTATTGTTGTGACGTAATAGCTGGTGGCAGAGTGGCAGCAGACGGTAATTCTGTGTACCCTGGCAGTGGGAAACACAGACAGACAGCAGCAGCAGGAGGAATGGAGGAGCAGTGTGAGTGTGGCAGCAGGTAGGCAGCGTGACATAATAGCCCTGGTACCTAGCGGTGATACCAGGGCTGTAAATAAACACAACAGGAGGTCCCAGACAGCGGTCGTGCAGCCCACATTGTGTCCAATACACAACTGGGACAACACAGTTTTCAACCCGGGCACCTCAGAAAAATTAAACCTTTTTTTTTTTTTATTGGTTTTTTTTGGTTTTGGTTTTACAACCAATATAGCTATTGTTTTGACGTAATAGCTGGTGGCAGAGTGGCAGCAGAAGGTAATTCTGTGTACCCTGGCAGTGGGAAACACAGACAGACAGCAGCAGCAGGAGGAATGGAGGAGCAGTGTGAGCAGCTATTGTTGTGACGTAATAGCTGGTGGCAGAGTGGCAGCAGACGGTAATTCTGTGTACCCTGGCAGTGGGAAACACAGACAGACAGCAGCAGCAGGAGGAATGGAGGAGCAGTGTGAGTGTGGCAGCAGGTAGGCAGCGTGACATAATAGCCCTGGTACCTAGCGGTGATACCAGGGCTGTAAATAAACACAACAGGAGGTCCCAGACAGCGGTCGTGCAGCCCACATTGTGTCCAATACACAACTGGGACAACACAGTTTTCAACCCGGGCACCTCAGAAAAATTAAACCTTTTTTTTTTTTTATTGGTTTTTTTTGGTTTTGGTTTTACAACCAATATAGCTATTGTTTTGACGTAATAGCTGGTGGCAGAGTGGCAGCAGAAGGTAATTCTGTGTACCCTGGCAGTGGGAAACACAGACAGACAGCAGAAGGGCAGTACACAGCAGCAGCCCACTGTAGGTGTGAAATGTGTGGCTGCAGGCGACGTAATAGTCAAAGTGAACCAGGCTGGCTTAGTGAGCAGGAGCCAGGAGGTGGTAAAGGGTGGTAAGGCACATTAACGATGGTACTAAGTTCCGGCAGCCAGTTCATGTCCCCCTCTCGCCGACAACAGGGGCCAGGAACTCGCCTTCCACCCACGCCTGGTTCATCTTGAGAAACGTCAGTCTGTCCACAGACTTGTGAGACAGACGTGAGCGTTTCTCGGTGACCACGCCACCAGCTGCACTGAAGCAGCGCTCGGACAGCACGCTGGAAGGGGGGCAGGACAGCACTTCCAGGGCGTACTGCGCCAGCTCGCTCCAGATCTCCATGCGCTTGACCCAATACTCCATGGGATCAACAGGGGCATCGCTGTCAAGCCCGCTGTAGGACCCCATGTAGTCAGCCACCATGCGGGTCAGGCGCTGGCTGTGACCGGAGGAGGATGCTGCTGCATGCATCTCCTCTCTAGTCACTGCTGCCGGAGCCTCTACAGTCCTGTAGAGCTCGTGGCTGAGAGACAGCAGGTCTGTGGGGCGCTTGCTGCTGCTGGATGCAGGCACCTGCTGCTGCCTCTGTGCTGGCTGCTGGACAGTGGGGGTGGAAGGCTGGGGGAAGGCTTCCTCCAAGCGCTCAACAAGGGCCTGCTGCAAGCTCCTTATTTGTTGCGCTGGGTCTCCTCCTGCAGGCGGCAGGAACTGGCTCAACTTCCCCTTGAGGCGTGGGTCCAACATCATGCTGATCCAGATGTCCTCCCTCTGCTTCATCTGGATCACCCTGGGGTCCCTGCGCAGGCACGTCAGCATGTGCGCTGCCATTGGGAAGAGGCGGGCCACGTCTGCTGGCACATCGACGTCAGTGCTGTCCTCCTCATCCTCCTCCTCTGCTGCCTCATCCTCTCTCCACCCCCGCACCAACTCAGCTGCACTGCGCTGATCCCCCTCATCAGCAGCCAGGTCAGGGACCTCCACCAAGTCCTCCTCCTCCTCCCCCTCAGAGGTGGACTGTGCAGCTGCTTGCCGCTCCTGCTGGTCCAAGGCTGCCGCTCCCTGTGCCAGCAAAGCATCGAGTGCCCTGTTCAGCAGAGAAACCAGGGGCACCCACTCGCAGACCATAGCATGGTCCCTGCTCACCATGTTTGTGGCCTGCAGGAAGGGAGCCAGCACTAAGCACACCTGCTGCATGTGCCTCCAGTCATCATCGGGGACGATGGACGGGATGTTGCTGGTCTTGTCCCTTCTCTGAGCTGCGGAAACAGTGGCCAGGGCAAGGTAGTGGTTGACAGCGTGCTTCTGTTCAACCAGACGCTCCAACATCGCCAGGGTGGAGTTCCAGCGAGTCGGAACGTCAATGATCAGCCGATGGCGTGGCAGATCCAGCTCCTTTTGCACGTCTTCCAGGCTCGCACAGGCTGCAGCCGAGCGCCGGAAGTGACGCACAACGTTCCTTGCCGTTTCCAGCAGCTCGTCCATCCCCTGGTAGGTGCGCAGGAACTTCTGCACCACCAGGTTCAGCACGTGGGCAAGACAGGGGATGTGGGTCAGGTTTCCCCTGTCTATGGCAGCAACCAGATTGGCCCCATTGTCGGACACCACCTCTCCGACTCTGAGGCCTCTGGGGGTCAGCCAAATCCGCTCCTGCTCCTGGAGTTTGGCCAACACGTGGGCTGCCGTCAGCTTGGTCTTGCCAAGGCTGACCAAGTGCAGCAGCGCTTGGCAGTGGCGGGCCTTCACACTGCTGCTGAGGCGGGGGGTTTGGCCAGGTGTGGCGGAGGATGGCAGAGGATCGGAGGAACCCGCTGCAGTTCCCCTGACCCTGCGGGGGTGGCACCACCCACTGTGTTGCTGCTGCTGCTGTGCCCGCTGCTGCTCTCCCATCCTCACCCCCTTCCACCAAGCTGACCCAGTGGACAGTGAAGGACAGGTAGCGGCCTGTCCCGAAGCGGCTGCTCCAGGAGTCCATGGTGACGTGGACCCTTTCACCAACCGCGTGCTCCAGCCCTCGCTCCACATTGGCCATCACAAAGCGGTGCAGTGCAGGAATGGCCTTGCGGGCGAAGAAGTGTCTGCTGGGGAGCTGCCAGTCTGGGGCTGCACAAGCAAGCAGCGCCCGCATGTCGCTCCCCTCCTGCACGAGCGTGTACGGCAGGAGTTGGGAGCACATGGCCCGTGCCAGCAAGCCGTTCAGCTGCCGCACGCGACGGCTGCTGGGAGGCAGAGCCCTAACCACCCCCTGGAAGGACTCGCTCAAAAGGCTCTGGCGTGCCTTTTTGCTGGCACGGGAATCAGCAGACGGAGCAGAGGAGGCCACTGAGGACTGGCTGCCAGAACAGGCCTCAGTGTCGGCGGCAGGAGTTGCAGAGGGGGGAGGAGCAGGGCGTTTCCGCACTCCTGCTGGTGCTGCTGGAGGAGCAGGAGGGCGGGTGGCTGCTGTTGCTGCTGCTGCTGCTGAAGGCTGTGCAGTGATGGGATTGGTGCCACTGCCAGCACCAGATGCCTTCAGCCTCTGGAACTCCTCATGCTGGTGGAAGTGTTTCGCAGAAAGGTGGTTGATCAGCGAGCTGGTGCTGAACTTCAAGGGGTCTGCACCTCTGCTCAACTTCCGCTGACAGTGGTTGCAAGTGGCGTACTTGCTGTACACTGTGGGCATGGTGAAAAACCGCCAGATTGGTGACAAAAACATCCCCCTACGGCATGGAAGCGCTGCTGCCTGTTTCCCTGTGGTGGTTGGGGGGGGGGGGGGGGTCTTGGGTGCGGCTGGTGGTGGTACTGGCTGATGCTGCTGCTGCTGCTGCTGAGCCTGAGACACCAGCAGGCTGTGGGACGCTGCCAATGCTTGCAATGATGCGCCTCCTTGCAAGGCCCACAACCGCATCCTCCTCCTCCTCCTCAGAGCTGCTGAGGACGACATCCTCTGGATGTGTTGGCACCCAGTCTCTGTCTGTCACCGGGTCATCATCATCATGCCCCTCCTGAAACATGTCCTGCTCTGATGATGACCCCCCAAACTCCTCTGCTGATGCATGGATGGGACGCTTGACTGTCGCCACAGTCTTGCTGTCCAATCCCTCCTCCCCCAAAGTGCCCATCAGCATCTCCTCCTCCAAATCGCCAACAACAGCATTCAATTGACTCATCATGCCTGGGGTCAAAAGAGTGCTGAGTGACAGGTCGGCGACTGACGGTGAACTGGCCTCCTCCCCAGGCCCTGCTGGGCGGCTGCTGCGAACAGGGGTGGTGGTGGTGAGGGTGGAGGCCTCGGATGCAGAGCTGATGGCGGGCTGCTCATCCTCCGTCATGAGTTGCACCACAGTGTCTGCATCCTTTTCCTCAATGGGACGTTTCCGACCCGGCTGGAGGAAAATGGGAGCAGGTGCTACACGCTGCTGCTGCTGTGTCTCTGCAGCGTGAGTTGCAGATGCTCCTCCTGGGCGGCGCCCAAGGCGTCCACGGCCAGTGGCTATGGGAGGAATGTTAGCCACTGACGCTGCTGCTGCTGCTGCGGAACTGTGCATGGTGGCGCGCCCGCGGCCGCGGCTTGCCACAATGCTGCTCCCTCTCTTCCTGATTCCCTTGCTGCCCTTCCCCTTGCCCAAACCGCGCTGGCTGCCACTTCCAGACATCTTCAATGTTTTGGGCGTATAGACAAAAGTTTTGTAAAAGGGCGGGTGAAAAGTGGGGTACTTTAATGGAGTGGGTTGGTTGGTGAGGTGACTGAGTGAGTGTCCCCTAGTACAGTAAGTAAGTATTAACAGTCAGGAAGTACAACTAGCAGTTACAATAATCAGTAGTAGTAATCACAAGTAAATTTAGTGTGTGTACACTCAGACAGTGAGTGCACGCACGCAGGAGCTAGTAGCCTATGGACACAGTGACTGAGTGTCCTAGACTCCTAGTACGGTAAGAGTAAGTAAGTAGTAACAGTAAGTAGAACTAACTAATAACAATAATCAATCAGCGATCAGAAGGAAATGGAGTGTGGGTGGTGTGTGTGTACACTCAGACAGTGAGTGCACGCACGCAGGAGCTAGTAGCCTATGGACACAGTGACTGAGTGTCCTAGACTCCTAGTACAGTAAGAGTAAGTAAGTAGTAACAGTAAGTAGAACTAACTAATAACAATAATCAATCAGCGATCAGAAGGAAATGGAGTGTGGGTGGTGTGTGTACACTCAGACAGTGAGTGCACGCACGCAGGAGCTAGTAGCCTATGGACACAGTGACTGGGTGTCCTAGACTCCTAGTACAGTAAGAGTAAGTAAGTAGTAACAGTAAGTAGTAGAACTAACTAATAACAATAATCAATCAGCGATCAGAAGGAAATGGAGTGTGGGTGGTGTGTGTACACTCAGACAGTGAGTGCACGCACGCAGGAGCTAGTAGCCTATGGACACAGTGACTGAGTGTCCTAGACTCCTAGTACAGTAAGTAGTAACAGTAAGTAGTAGAACTAACTAATAACAATAATCAATCAGCGATCAGAAGGAAATGGAGTGTGGGTGGTGTGTGTACACTCAGACAGTGAGTGCACGCACGCAGGAGCTAGTAGCCTATGGACACAGTGACTGAGTGTCCTAGACTCCTAGTACAGTAAGTAGTAACAGTAAGTAGTAGAACTAACTAATAACAATAATCAATCAGCGATCAGAAGGAAATGGAGTGTGGGTGGTGTGTGTACACTCAGACAGTGAGTGCACGCACGCAGGAGCTAGTAGCCTATGGACACAGTGACTGAGTGTCCTAGACTCCTAGTACAGTAAGAGTAAGTAAGTAGTAACAGTAAGTAGAACTAACTAATAACAATAATCAATCAGCGATCAGAAGGAAATGGAGTGTGGGTGGTGTGTGTACACTCAGACAGTGAGTGCACGCACGCAGGAGCTAGTAGCCTATGGACACAGTGACTGGGTGTCCTAGACTCCTAGTACAGTAAGAGTAAGTAAGTAGTAACAGTAAGTAGTAGAACTAACTAATAACAATAATCAATCAGCGATCAGAAGGAAATGGAGTGTGGGTGGTGTGTGTACACTCAGACAGTGAGTGCACGCACGCAGGAGCTAGTAGCCTATGGACACAGTGACTGAGTGTCCTAGACTCCTAGTACAGTAAGTAGTAACAGTAAGTAGTAGAACTAACTAATAACAATAATCAATCAGCGATCAGAAGGAAATGGAGTGTGGGTGGTGTGTGTACACTCAGACAGTGAGTGCACGCACGCAGGAGCTAGTAGCCTATGGACACAGTGACTGAGTGTCCTAGACTCCTAGTACAGTAAGAGTAAGTAAGTAGTAACAGTAAGTAGAACTAACTAATAACAATAATCAATCAGCGATCAGAAGGAAATGGAGTGTGGGTGGTGTGTGTACACTCAGACAGTGAGTGCACGCACGCAGGAGCTAGTAGCCTATGGACACAGTGACTGGGTGTCCTAGACTCCTAGTACAGTAAGAGTAAGTAAGTAGTAACAGTAAGTAGTAGAACTAACTAATAACAATAATCAATCAGCGATCAGAAGGAAATGGAGTGTGGGTGGTGTGTGTACACTCAGACAGTGAGTGCACGCACGCAGGAGCTAGTAGCCTATGGACACAGTGACTGAGTGTCCTAGACTCCTAGTACAGTAAGTAGTAACAGTAAGTAGTAGAACTAACTAATAACAATAATCAATCAGCGATCAGAAGGAAATGGAGTGTGGGTGGTGTGTGTACACTCAGACAGTGAGTGCACGCACGCAGGAGCTAGTAGCCTATGGACACAGTGACTGAGTGTCCTAGACTCCTAGTACAGTAAGAGTAAGTAAGTAGTAACAGTAAGTAGAACTAACTAATAACAATAATCAATCAGCGATCAGAAGGAAATGGAGTGTGGGTGGTGTGTGTACACTCAGACAGTGAGTGCACGCACGCAGGAGCTAGTAGCCTATGGACACAGTGACTGGGTGTCCTAGACTCCTAGTACAGTAAGAGTAAGTAAGTAGTAACAGTAAGTAGTAGAACTAACTAATAACAATAATCAATCAGCGATCAGAAGGAAATGGAGTGTGGGTGGTGTGTGTACACTCAGACAGTGAGTGCACGCACGCAGGAGCTAGTAGCCTATGGACACAGTGACTGAGTGTCCTAGACTCCTAGTACAGTAAGTAGTAACAGTAAGTAGTAGAACTAACTAATAACAATAATCAATCAGCGATCAGAAGGAAATGGAGTGTGGGTGGTGTGTGTACACTCAGACAGTGAGTGCACGCACGCAGGAGCTAGTAGCCTATGGACACAGTGACTGAGTGTCCTAGACTCCTAGTACAGTAAGAGTAAGTAAGTAGTAACAGTAAGTAGAACTAACTAATAACAATAATCAATCAGCGATCAGAAGGAAATGGAGTGTGGGTGGTGTGTGTACACTCAGACAGTGAGTGCACGCACGCAGGAGCTAGTAGCCTATGGACACAGTGACTGGGTGTCCTAGACTCCTAGTACAGTAAGAGTAAGTAAGTAGTAACAGTAAGTAGTAGAACTAACTAATAACAATAATCAATCAGCGATCAGAAGGAAATGGAGTGTGGGTGGTGTGTGTACACTCAGACAGTGAGTGCACGCACGCAGGAGCTAGTAGCCTATGGACACAGTGACTGAGTGTCCTAGACTCCTAGTACAGTAAGTAGTAACAGTAAGTAGTAGAACTAACTAATAACAATAATCAATCAGCGATCAGAAGGAAATGGAGTGTGGGTGGTGTGTGTACACTCAGACAGTGAGTGCACGCACGCAGGAGCTAGTAGCCTATGGACACAGTGACTGAGTGTCCTAGACTCCTAGTACAGTAAGAGTAAGTAAGTAGTAACAGTAAGTAGAACTAACTAATAACAATAATCAATCAGCGATCAGAAGGAAATGGAGTGTGGGTGGTGTGTGTACACTCAGACAGTGAGTGCACGCACGCAGGAGCTAGTAGCCTATGGACACAGTGACTGGGTGTCCTAGACTCCTAGTACAGTAAGAGTAAGTAAGTAGTAACAGTAAGTAGTAGAACTAACTAATAACAATAATCAATCAGCGATCAGAAGGAAATGGAGTGTGGGTGGTGTGTGTACACTCAGACAGTGAGTGCACGCACGCAGGAGCTAGTAGCCTATGGACACAGTGACTGAGTGTCCTAGACTCCTAGTACAGTAAGTAGTAACAGTAAGTAGTAGAACTAACTAATAACAATAATCAATCAGCGATCAGAAGGAAATGGAGTGTGGGTGGTGTGTGTACACTCAGACAGTGAGTGCACGCACGCAGGAGCTAGTAGCCTATGGACACAGTGACTGAGTGTCCTAGACTCCTAGTACAGTAAGAGTAAGTAAGTAGTAACAGTAAGTAGAACTAACTAATAACAATAATCAATCAGCGATCAGAAGGAAATGGAGTGTGGGTGTGTGTACACTCAGACAGTGAGTGCACGCACGCAGGAGCTAGTAGCCTATGAACACAGTGACTGAGTGTCCTAGACTCCTAGTACAGTAAGAGTAAGTAGTAACAGTAAGTAGAACTAACTAATTACAATAATCAATCAGCGATCAGAAGGAAATAGAGTGTGTGTTGTGTGTGTACACTCAGACAGTGAGTGCGCACACGCAGGAGCTAGTAGCCTATAT
Organism: Hyperolius riggenbachi; assembly: GCF_040937935.1. NCBI lineage: Eukaryota > Metazoa > Chordata > Amphibia > Anura > Hyperoliidae > Hyperolius > Hyperolius riggenbachi. Next base: position 306,407,717 of record NC_090650.1, on the reverse strand, counting down.
GAACAGTGACAGTGAGTGTCCCTACGGGTACAGTAAGAGTAAGTAGTAAGTAAGTACAACTAACAATAATCAATCAGTAATCAGAAGGAAATAGAGTGTGTGTACACACAGACAGTGAGTGAGTGCACACACGCAGGAGCTAGCTAGTAGCCTATAAACAGTGACAGTCAGTGAGTGTCCTACTCCTAGTACAGTATAACTACAATACTATTAGTAAAGGACAGCAGAAATACTGGTATAGATGATGAGAGAAATAAACAGAGGACAGCTGCCCACAGAGGCAAGGCCCCCCTGAGGCCTAAACCTGTAAGCTTGCAGCAGCTGCCTGTCTCTAATGTAACACACAAGCTACTAACTAAAATACAATGTCTATCTAAATAACAACAATACAGGTGTATATGGCAGGTGTAGGTGAGCAAAAACGCTAGGTAAATGAACACAATAGAGCACTTGCTAAGCCAAAGCACAAAGGAGCAGATCTCTCTCTGTACAAGTCTCAGGCAAGCATGGAAAACCCGAACATGGCGGCCGCTATTTATAGGGTAGGGGCTGGCCAGGGTCCCCCTCTGTGATTGGCTGCCGTCAGAGGGCCTGGGAGCCCTCTGATTGGCTCTAAGCACATCAATCTGGGCTATGACGCTATTCGAGCTCGGTACCGAGCTCGAATAGCGCCGGTTTGCTCGAATAGCTCGAATAGTGAATGGGCTATTCGAGTGTTCTCGAATAGCCCATTCGAATAGCTACAGCTATTCGGAGCTCGAATACCGAGCTCGAATAGCTGAAAAAGAGCTCGAATATTCGAGCTACTCGAATATTCGAGCTCTGCTGAGCACCACTGCCGCTTTGTGAATCAAGCCTTATAAATTCTGTTAATCCTACACTCCAGGATGAACTAAATAAAAGTTCACTAGATTTGTCATTAATTGTATTATTATTATTGATTTATAGTGTGTCAATCCATTCAGCAAAAACAAACATGGTGTACTGCAGTGTTTCTCAACATTTTATAAGTGTGTACCCCTTTTAAAACCGTGTACTCATCGAGTACCCCCTATCATAGTAAACATGATCACAAGTACCCCTTGACAAATATATATTTAATCGTAGTACATGATAATTGGTTCTAAACAATGTGCAAGCATTTATTATTGCTTTTGATTTGCTAAAATATTAATTTGGTGTTGTTTAAATAAGAATTATAATTTTCTAAATCTCTAAATTTGTTATTCTTGGTTAAGTATATCAAGCCCAAGTACCCCCTGGAACCATCAGAAGTACCCCCTGGGGTACGCGTACCGCATGTTGAGAACCTAGGGTGTACTGAATAATACAGAAAATGGTATATACAAAATATAGACACTGGTGCATAATACAGAATTGGTAGAATGACAAATGTAACATGATGAACAAAATGTATAGCAAGTGCTGAGACACAAAAGGATGAGAGAGCCCTGCCCTTGTGAGCTTACAGTCTACGATTGTAATCAATCTTTAAATACTCTTTTACCATGCTTATGATACAGAAAGCTAAAAAATATTGCTGAAAAAGCAGTTCTGATACTGCATACACTGTATCATATAAAAGCAGTTTGTCCCAGGCTAGTATTGTCTTAAAAAAGGTATTGTCCTTCAGATAACATTAAACACTTTGGGCCATATTCAAATCACCTTTTCTCCTAAGCTTTCATCTAGGTGAACATTTTTCATCTTCCCTTTAAAATAACTTTTCAGCATTTCACAATTAAAAAAATTACAAACAATAGTAGAAAAAGCACTATCAAAATATTTTGTATAATTTCTATTGCTAGGTGTTAAAATGCATTTTATTGACAAAGTATGAAAATATCAACTTGGAGAAAACTAAGGATGAAAAGTGAATTGCATATGGGCCTGTGTTTCTCTTATCTCTCTCATTTTTACTGCTGGCAGGTGATGTCATTGGAAGGAGATGCTGCTCGCTTTTTTGGCAGTTGGAAACAGTTGTTATTTCCCACAATGCAACAAGGCTCCCACAGTGTGATGTCAGGACCTCAGAGCTGTGAGGCGCTGACATCACACTGAGGGAGGGGTTTCACCACAAAATCAGCCATACAGAGCCCCCTGTTGATCCGTTTGAGAAAAGGAATAGATTTCTCATAGGAAAGGGGGTATCAGCTACTGATTGGGATGAAGTTTAATTCTTGGTTACAGTTTCTCTTTAACTACTTGCTGACTGCTCCACACCAATTGGCGTGAGCAGTGCGGCAGCTCCAAGACCGATCCACGCCGATTGGTGTGAATGGCCGTCTATGAGGCTAGCAGGAGATCACGCACAGGCTGTGCGCGCATCTCCTGCTCGGGGGCGGAGCTCCGCCCCGCCCCGCCCCGCCTTCAGTCTCTGAGCGGTGATCGCCGTTGTTAGACGGTGAAATCGCCATCTAATTACTTTGCACAGCGCTGCGATCTGCAGCATCGCTGTATGGGGACAGCCGTCTGACACGGCTGTCCCCCTGGCCCACAGGAGAGCGATTGGCTCTCATAGGCTGAAGCCGATGACAGCCAGTCGTGTCATTGGCTGGCTGGGGGGAGGGAGGATAATGTAAAAAAAAAAAAAAGTACATTTTATTTACAAATAAATTACATAAATATTTATTAAAAAAAAATAAACATTGTAGGGGCGATTAGACCCCACCAACAAAGAGCTCCGTTGGTGGGGGAAAAAGGGGGGGGGGAGATCACTCGTGTGCTGTGTTGTGCAGCCCTGCAGCTTGGCCTTAAAGCTGCAGTGGCCCAATTAACTAAAAATGGCCTGGTCACTAGGGGGGTTTAACACCGCGGTCCTCAAGTGGTTAAGGGGCTGAAGGATTCCCCAGGTAAGTAACAAATATTTACATTTGCAAGTCTACTCTGGTACACTTTAACCACTTTAGGATCTTTTGTACGCATATCTATGCCCCTTTAAACTTCACGTGCGGATCAGGGGGGTAGATATGCGTACTGCTGCCTTACCGTCGCGTTCACGATCCCCGCGCTGTTTTCCGCCGATCCACCGTCGCAGCCCCCTCCATCTGTGATCAGGATGTGAGAATCTTTTGATTCTCAATCCCGATCACCGTTCCCGTGTCTTCGGAGAGCTTATTAACGTCGCATAAGCTCTCAGACCCGACACTTCCGTGTTCGGCTGTGTTCTATTAATAGAAACAAAGTCTCAATAGCACCATCTTGTGGCCAAAAATACACCTATTTATGCCACTATACTGTTTTCCATAGAAAGTTTATTATTATTATTTTTTTTTTATTACTTTTAACCCCTTCCATCCCTGCCCCACAGTTACAGAAATAAAACACTTGTTTAAAAATTTTTTAAAAATTACATTTAAATAGTTACCTTAGGGACTTTTGGAATATGGATGTCATGAGAGTATATTTTTTCAAAAAAAGTTCTTGTAATAAGTGAAAAAGTATTAAAAATCCCTAAATGGAAAAATGCTCCTTCATTTCAAGTTAAAATATTATCACCATACATTGTACTAGGGACACAATGCAAACGTTGTAATAAAACGGACAAACGGGCAAATAAGATGTGTGGGTTTTATGTACCAAAGCACATTTTATTTTAAAACTATAATGGCTGAAAAATGAGAAATAATCATTTTTTTTCTTTTTTTCCTTATTATTCCCTTTACAATGCATATAAAATAAAATAATTCAGAGCAAAAACTACCACCCAAAGAAAGCATAATTTGTGGCGAAAAAAACAATATATAGATCACTTCAGTGTGATAAGTAACAAGAAAGTTATCGCTGAATGAATGGGAGGAGCGCTGAAATGTGAAAGTTGTTTGGTTTTTAAGGGGAAAAACCTGTGATCCTGAAGTGGTTAAAGGACAACTGAAGTGAGAGGAATATGGAGACTGCCATATTTGTTTCCTTTTAAACAATACCATTGGCTTGGCATCCTGCTGATCTTTCATGCATCAGTACACCTGAAACAAGCATGCGTCAAATAAAGCATGTGGCAAATTGAACTTCATCTGCGTAGAATGCTCCTGGTGATAGGAGCACAACCGCCAGCACCAGATGCATGCACTCGCGGATGCACAGAATGTGGGTTGGTGTCCCATACAGAGGGGACCCCAGAAGAGTGGCTGACAACGGAAGTGCAACAAGGGACAGAGACTTCTAGGGGCCCCAGGTAAGTAAATGTGCAGTCATTGATTTAGCCTCAAGTATCGTTTAAGTCAAACATGTGATCTGCATGCTTGTTCAGAGTATATGACTAAAAGTATTAGAGGCATAGACAAACTTGTAGGAGGGAAACAAAAAGGGACACTGAGAGCAGGGGCGTAGCAATGGGGACAGCAGCCACAGCATTGCTATGGGGCCCCGCGGCAGCCCTACGTCACAGGGGGCCCGCAGCTGAGAGGACTTTTTTTGTTTATTTTATTTATTTTATTTTTTTTTTCCGCCACGCCGGCCGGGGCCCCCCTCCCTCACCTCGGCGCCCCCCCCCTCCTCACCTGGGGTGCCCCCTCCTTTTAGCATATACAGGAAGCTCCGGCGGGGTAAACGGCCGCTAGAGGTCCGGGCTACACTGTCTCATCTGTATTGCTGCTCGCACCACTTCCTGGTTTATTGCGAGCAGCAATACAGAGAGGAGACACCGTAGCCCGGGAGGCAGCTGAACCTCTAGCGGCTGATTACTCCGCCGGAGCTTCCTATATATGCCGCTCTGTCACAGCTGATGGAAGGAGGGGGACTCCAGGTGTGGCAGGGGGGATAGGAGTCGGGCCCCTACCCCACTACTCGGCTACCTACCCTCCCACCCGGCTACCTAACTGCCCACCCTCCCACCCGGCTGCCTAACTTCTCACCCTCCCACCCAGCTACCTAACTGCTCATTCTCCCACCCAGTTACCTAACTGCCCACCCGGCTACCTAACTGCTCACCCTCCCACCCGGCTACCTAACTGCTCATTCTTTCACCCGGCTACCTAACTGCCCACCCAGCTACATAACTGCCTAACCTGCCACCCAGCTACCTGGCTACCTAACTGACCACCCTTCCACCTGGCTACCTAACTGCCCACCCTCCCACCTGGATACCTAACTTCACACCCTCCCACTCGGCTACCTAACTGCCCACACTGCCACCTAGCTACCTAGTTGCCCACCTGGCTACCTATTTGCCTACCCTGCCACCCAGCTACCTAACTGCCCACCCGGCTACCTAACTGCCCACCTGGCTACCTAACTGCCCACCCTCCCACCTGGCTACCTAACTGCCCACCCTCCCACCTGGCTACCTAACTGAAGGCTGCCTAACTGCCCACCCAGCTACCTAGCTTCCCACCTGGCTACCTATCTGCCTACCCTGCCACCCAGCTACCTAACTGCCCACCCGGCTACCTAACTGCCCACCCTGCCACCCAGCTACCTAACTGCCTACCCTGCCACCCAGCTACCTATCTGCCTACCCTGCTACCTGTCTGCCTACCCTGCCACCCAGCTACCTAACTGCCCACCCAGCTACCTACCTGCCCACCCTGCCACCCAGCTACCTAACTGCTCACCCGGCTACCTAACTGCCCACCCGGCCACCCAGCTACCTAACTTCCCACCCGGCTACCTAACTTTTCACCCGGCTACCAAACTGCCCATCCCTCTACCCAGCTACCTATCTGCCTACCCTGCCACCCAACTACCTAACTGACCACCCAGCTACCTACCTGCCCACCCTGCCACCCAGCTACCTAACTGCCCACCCTGCCACCCAGCTACCTAACTTCCCACCCGGCTACCTAACTGCCCACCCGGCTACCTAACTGCCCACCCTTCTACCAAAATTCCCACTCGGCTACCTAACTGCCCACCCATCTACCAATCTGCCTACCCTCCCACCCAGCTACCTAACTGCCTACCCAGTGCAGTGCCTGCACCGCAAATAGTGTGCCAGCCTGCCCAACCACCCTCCCTCCAGGTAATTAATGTTAGCCCAATATAGACCTGGCTACATATACTGCATTCTGTGGGGAAATCTGGCAACAATCTGATTGCATTTTGTGGGGAAATTTGGAACCAATCTGGTTGCATTTTGTGGGGAAATCTGCCGCCAATCTGGTTGCATTTTTCTTGGGAAATCTGCCGCAAATCTGGTTGCATTTTTTTGGGAAATCTGCCGCAAATCTGGTTGCAATTTGTGGAGAAATCTGCCGCCAATCTGGTTGCATTTTGTTGGGAAATCTGCCGCCAATCTGGTTGCATTTTGTTGGGAAATCTGCCGACAATCTAGTTGCATATTGTAGGGAAATCTGCCGACAATCTGGTTGCATTTTGTAGTGAAATCTGCCAAAAATATGGTTGCATATTGTGAGGAAATCTGCCGACAATCTGGTTGCATGTTGTGTGGAAATCTGCCGATAATCTGGTTGCATTTTGTTGGGAAAACTGCCGACAATCTGGTTGCATTTTGTTGGGAAATCTGCCGACAATCTGGTTGCATATTTGTAACCAGATTGTGGAATCGTCTCCGTGGTCAGCGCACCAGACGTGCGCTGACGTGGCGGATTTCCTCCACAAGCGTATTATTGCGGACACCCAGGCTAGGTGCTATGCACCCGCAGAGGGCAATTCCCACCGGCAGATGGCGCTGTGGAGTGCAGGCGAACACAGCCGCTGCACAGCCACAGATGCCAAATGGGAATTGTACAGATCCGGGACAAGGTACAATCAGGCAGGGCTGGATAGCCCACAGGGAACAGAGCAAAAGGACAGAACCAATGTGTGCCCACCAAATTAGTCGCCACCCAGCGACGGCGAACACACAACGGCGGAAACGAAGTAGGAAACGCAATCGCAAGAATGGCGATTGCCAATAGCGACACAAGACTGAGCAGGACAGAGCACAAGGGTAGCAAAGGCACAGCAAATCATACAAAGAGAAAGATAAAGAAAATAACAAATGCTAGCTGAACGCGAACACTGCACTCATTCGCAACAGTGCACGCGTTCGTGCGCGGTCTCCGCGTGTTACGCACAACAGAGACAAGCACGCCTAACTAACCAAAGACAGATAAACACGAAACAGAGAACGCGAGCGCTTGCTTAACGGTTACCTCACCGAGCCTACAGCAAGCGTTTCGAATCAGACAAGACAGACACACGAAAACAGGGACAAGCGAGAGATAGGATCCACAGCACTAGCGAAAAGTGGCTAGCGCGATCCAGGTACAGAGTAGCAGAACAGAAGGATCCCCAGCGCTAGCGAAAAGTGGCTAGCGCGATCCCAGAAAACAGAACAGAAGGATCACCAGCGCTAGCGAAAAGTAGCTAGCGCGATCCCAGAAGACAGAACAGAAGGATCACCAGCTCTAGCGAAAAGTAGCTAGCGCGATCCCAGGAGACAGAACAGAAGGATCACCAGCGCTAGCGAAAAGTAGCTAGCGCGATCCCAGGAGACAGAACAGAAGGATCACCAGCGCTAGCGAAAAGTAGCTAGCGCGATCCCAGGAGACAGAACAGAAGGATCCAAACACACGGCAGACAGAACAGATGAGGTAGGCAGAAACAACCGCTGTTCCAACCTACACTCCAGACTCAATCAGAAGGATCCACAGCCGCTAACGCTAGGGCTTGTGCGATCCAAACACAAGACAGACGGAACAGGCAAAACAGATAATGCAATCCTAACTGAACTAGGGAACTGCCTAGTGCATCCCCACGAATTACACTAAGATAACTTCAACAAACGAGAATGGCTGACACTCCAGCAGTGTCCATCAGGAACAGACCATGGAAGGGAAATGTCCAGCCAAGCATTCTGGGAGCAGAATGCTTTTATAGTGCCAGTCATCACAGGAGGCAGGTAAGGGATTTGCATGACTAATGTATGCAAATCCCTCAGCAACACAAGCTGCAAAACTGACAGAAGGTCTCCTTTCCAGAGTCCTGCAGCAAGCAAACCTAAACAATAGTCAAAAGGCTGCCTGCCTGCGCAGGCAGCTGAGCGGATTCTCACAATATTGTAGGGAAATCTGCCGACAATCTGGTTGCATGTTGTAGGGAAATCTGCCGACAATCTGGTTGCATTTTGTGGGGAAATCAGATTTCCCCACAAAATGTTTGGGTGGGAGGTCCGTGGTCCGTGGGGTTGGAAGGTCGTGGGGGGGGGGGGGCATAATTTTTTTTTGCTGTGGGGCCCTGTCATTTCTAACTATGCCCCTGACTGAGAGCCCAATATAGTGACCCCACTCAGGTTATGAAGTCGCTCTCTGTAGATAGGAGACAAGGGGTAACATCCCTCCACCGAGAGTGGACTTGAGAATGTAGCAAGAAAGGAACAGAGGCGCAAATAACAGGATAAAATCAGTAAAAAAACATTTAAAAGAGGAGGTAGTGGTAAACTTACCTCCCCAGTAAGTAGACACTGAATTAGTTAATTTAATAGTCAACAATAAAATGTATTTCTACACTCCACAATTTAATACGCTTAGCAGGATCAAACTCGCTCACAACAGAGCTTGGCTGCTACACTGACCAGTACTAGTTATTATTCCAGTTATTGCCTGATAAAGCAGGTTTTATCCTGCGAATTGCATTGTGGAGCGTATAAATACATTTTATTGTTGACTATTAAATCAACCAATCCTGTGTCTACTTACTGGGGAGGTAAGTTCACCACTACCTCCTCTTTTAAACGATTTTATCCTGTTATTTGCGCCTGTGTTCCATCCTTCCTATATTAAAGGCAGAGGATCAGCCGGACAGCCAGGCAATATCCATCCTTTATAAGGAAATAAATATGGCAGCCACCTTATCCCTCTCACTTCAGTTGTCCTTTAAGTAAAAGTAGCTGGTTTCATTATCTTTTGTATGAATGTTCTCTCAGATAGGCTGAGTTACACCGTATTGCTGTATTGTTGCTAAAATAAAATGACTAGTAGGAGATATAATGTCAGTATGGCAGCATTATCCTCGCTAATCAGTTTCCGCTTGTGTCTGTTCTCTACTGAATTCCACATCAGATGTCTATGTATTAGACACCACCAATCTTTCCCTCCATTAGCGCTGGGAGCAGTAAAGGGAAAGCGCACTGTGGGAAGAGGTCAATGCTAACTATATGTACCAAGTATGATAACTGTTTCCTACTCTAATTAAAATTAAAAATGCATTTATATATTCCACGCAAAGCTGATGAATAATTTAGCCAGTTCATATGCCGGAAACCACCATTGTGTTTTTACACAACAAATTGAACTCGACTGGGCTGCTTATGTTATGCCTTTTACAAACCATCATTACTTTTGTTGACATATAACTGTCTCATATTGAAGGGAAAGTTCACATTAATCTTTATGTGTCCAGCACATTGGAATTGCTGATTCTGCAGTATTCGCATTTCAGCAGGAAAGCAATCAATACTCACGCTCATTATCTTATACTTTTGTAGACAATGTGGTGTCAAGACCAGGACGTTAGGTCTTCTCCTCCTGTATACTGTGCCTGCAGGATCTAATTATTTGACTAGACAGTGTGGAACTTCTTGTACGTACCTTGTAAAGGCTTTCTGTTGAAAGAATGGTAGAAATTCATAGCTATACTCTTCCTGTATGCTGCCATGTATTATTTAGTTGTTAATGCCATAAAAAAATGTTGAAGGAAAGCAGTAGAGTGGGTTTACTAGAAACTTTAGTTGCTTGTGTTTTCCCTTGTCAAACTGCTGCCCATAATATATAGTAGAGTCTCGGCTATCCGCCACCTATGGGGATCGGCTGATGCTGGGTAAGTGTGCTTTCTGGTTGCTTGAGACCCAATGTTAGAAAAAGGCCTAGCTAAAACACCCCACTCTATATACATAATATCAATTGCTGTATTGTAATAATTAATACAGAGTTCAAAGTATATTATCATTAGGGGAACCGTAGACCCCAGGCTTTCAGTACAGCAGGGCCTACAAACAGCCTAAGAAGTTGGCCTTCAGCCCTTCACCACTGTGAGTGCTGCTTTGTGATGGTTGGTTGAGACTGCTGGTTAGTTGACTTCCAGATAACCAGGACTCTACTGTAATAGTGTTTTAACAACGATGTACATGGTCCTCAATTCACTAAGATCATGCTAGTGACAATAAGCCAAGAGAAAACTTACCACCACAGATCGATAGGTATTTTCAGTGTTAATTCACTAAAGAAGCTTGCCTTATTAACCTCCTTAGCGGTAACCCCGTGCTGGACACGGGGTAAGCCGCCACGGAGGATTCCTCAGGCCCTGGTGGGCCGATTTGCATAATTTTTTTTTCAAACACGCAGCTAGCACTGCCGATGCGCCGCTACCCGCCGCAATACAGCCCCCCCCCCCACATACCCCTTGCGCAGCCTGGCCAATCGCGGCCAGGCTGCGCTATGGGGTGGATCGAGATTCCCTGTGACGTCACGATGTCGGCGACATCGATGACGTCACTCCGTTCGTCGCCATGGTGATGGGGAAGCCCTCAAGGAAATCCCGTTCAGAACGGGATTTCCTTATGGCGATCGGTGAGTACGGGGGGACGCCGCAGGGAGGGGAGAAGCATGTAGCTAGCGCTAGGCTATCTACATGCTTAAAAAAAAAAAGGTGAAAAAAACCCTCCCGCGGCCGCGCAGCCGCACATATCATACCGCCAGGGAGGTTAAGGTGTAGTGATAAGTTATCACAATGAGAGAGTTATCTTATCATTTCTGTCTTATCACCTCTCTAGTTATTTTCACATGCAGTATATAGGGAGGGGAGGAGCAGTTGCAGGCAAAATGTAGCTCCACCTCTCCTGCTGCCACCTCCTCAGGATGATTACAGCTAGCCTATGTACACAGCCAGGATAGGAGAGAGAGAGGCTGTGGCTGGGTATGTGTGTGTGTGTGCCTCTGTGAATGTGTGTGTGTGTGTGTATATATATACGAGTAGTTACAGGCCGCACCCAACCATCTAGATGCGACATGCTTTTGGTCGTTGTCCCTCTGTCTCCAGGAACAGCAAGCAGAAACTCCAAGAGAAGAGACCCAGCACCGTCTTCAAGTGTATTATAAGCTCTTTTATTTATTTAAAGCATTAAAAAGACAAAAAGGGCAAGTCTGTGCGACGTTTCGAGAGGAGACTCCTCTCTTTCTCAAGCTGAGTGAGAGCTTGTCAGCTTGAGAAAGAGAGGAGTCTCCTCTCGAAACGTCGCACAGACTTGCCCTTTTTGTCTTTTTAATGCTTTAAATAAATAAAAGAGCTTATAATACACTTGAAGACGGTGCTGGGTCTCTTCTCTTGGAGTATATATATATACTTGGTGTATCTCTCTCCCTCCCTCTCTATGTGCCTGCTGTATATACAGTATTTCTCTCTATACATCAGGGTCGGACTGGGACCCTGGGGGCCCACCAGAGAAATTTCAACCAGGGGCCCACACATCCCATTACTGCGGTGAAAAAAGGAACATGACCATGCATCGGAAGGTGGGCGTGGTCATGATGTATCATGGACAAGGCCAAATGTACATGAACTTAGCAGCATTGTAATTAAGAAACACTGCTACCCAGTAAAACTTTGCATAGAGTCCCCCTTTAATATAATGTCCCAGTTGCCATACATATGACATGGATTAGATTGTGAGCTCCTCTGAGGACAGTCAGTGACACGACTATGTCAATTAATCTAAGTCAATAAATCTAAGAATCTAAGGCCTCCTTTCCACGGACTGCTGATAGGCAGTGAAATGCCTCTCAAACTCTCTCAACTGCTTACTGCTGCCTGGTAACTGCTTGTTGCTGCATGATAACTGCTTACTTCTGCCTGGTAACTGCTTGCTGAGCACACAGCTCAACAGTTCGTGGAAAGGAGGCCTCAGTCAATCTAAAATCAATTACCTGGTGGGTGGCCTAATATCAATTACCTGGAGGGTGGGTGGCCTAATATCAATTACCTGGAGGGTGGGTGGCCTAATATCAATTACCAGGTGGGTGGGCTAATATCAATTACCTGGAGGGTGGGCTAATATCAATTACCTGGTGAGTGGGCTAATATCAATTACCTGGGGGGTGGGCTAATATCAATTACCTGGAGGGTGGGCTAATATCAATTACCAGGTGGGTGGGCTAATATCAATTACCAGGTGGGTGGGCTAATATCAATTACCTAGAGGGTGGGTGGCCTAATATCAATTACCTGGAGGGTGGGTGGCCTAATATCAATTACCTGGAGGTGGGTGGCCTAATATCAATTACCAGGTGGGTGGGCTAATAACAATTACCTGGAGGGTGGGCTAATATCAATTACCTGGTGGGTGGGCTAATATCAATTACCTGGAGGGTGGGCTAATATCAATTACCTGGAGGGTGGGCTAATAGCAATTACCAGGTGGGTGGGCTAATATCAATTACCAGGGGGGTGGGCTAATATCAATAACCCGGTGGGTGGGCTAATATCAATTAACCCGGTGGGTGGGCTAATATCAATTACCCGGAGGGTGGGCTAATATCAAGTACCTGGAGGGTGGGCTAATGTCAATTACCCGGAGGGTGGGCTAATATCAAGTACCTGGAGCGTGGGCTAATGTCAATTACTCGGAGGGTGGGCTAATGTCAATTACCTGGAGGGTGGGTGGGCTAATGTCAATTACCTGGAGGGTGGGTGGGCTAATGTCAATTACCTGGAGGGTGGGTGGGCTAATATCAATTACCTGGAGGGTGGGTGGGCTAATATAAATTACCTGGAGGGTGGGCTAATATCAATTACCTGAAGGATGGGTGGCCTAATATCAATTACCTGGAGGGTGGGTGGGCTAATATCAATTACCTGGAGGGTGGGTGGCCTAATATCAATTACCTGGAGGGTGGGCTAATATCAATTACCCGGAGGGTGGGCTAATATCAATTACCTGGAGGGTGGGCTAATATCAATTACCTGGTGGGTGGGCTAATATCAATTACCTGGGGGGTGGGCTAATATCAATTACCTGGAGGGTGGGCTAATATCAATTACCAGGTGGGTGGGCTAATATCAATTACCAGGTGGGTGGGCTAATATCAATTACCTGGAGGGTGGGTGGCCTAATATCAATTACTTGGAGGGTGGGTGGCCTAATATCAATTACCTGGAGGGTGGGTGGCCTAATATCAATTACCAGGTGGGTGGGCTAATATCAATTACCTGGAGGGTGGGCTAATATCAATTACCTGGTGGGTGGGCTAATATCAATTACCTGGAGGGTGGGCTAATATCAATTACCTGGAGGGTGGGCTAATATCAATTACCAGGTGGGTGGGCTAATATCAATTACCAGGGGGGTGGGCTAATATCAATAACCCGGTGGGTGGGCTAATATCAATTAACCCGGTGGGTGGGCTAATATCAATTACCCGGAGGGTGGGCTAATATCAAGTACCTGGAGGGTGGGCTAATGTCAATTACCCGGAGGGTGGGCTAATATCAAGTACCTGGAGCGTGGGCTAATGTCAATTACTCGGAGGGTGGGCTAATGTCAATTACCTGGAGGGTGGGTGGGCTAATGTCAATTACCTGGAGGGTGGGTGGGCTAATATCAATTACCTGGAGGGTGGGTGGGCTAATATCAATTACCTGGAGGGTGGGCTAATATCAATTACCTGAAGGATGGGTGGCCTAATATCAATTACCTGGAGGGTGGGTAGGCTAATATCAATTACCTGGAGGGTGGGTGGCCTAATATCAATTACCTGGAGGGTGGGCTAATATCAATTACCCGGAGGGTGGGCTAATATCAATTACCTGGAGGGTGGGCTAATATCAATTACCAGGTGGGTGGGCTAATATCAATTACCTGGAGGGTGGGCTAATATCAATTACCAGGTGGGTGGGCTAATATCAATTACCTGGAGGGTGGGCTAATATAAATTACCAGGTGGGTGGGCTAATATCAATTACCAGGTGGGTGGGCTAATATCAATTACCAGGTGGGTGGGCTAATATCAATTACCTGGAGGGTGGGCTAATATCAATTACCTGGAGGGTGGGTGGGCTAATATCAATTACCTGGAGGGTGGGCTAATATCAATTACCAGGTGGGTGGGCTAATATCAATTACCTGGAGGGTGGGCTAATATCAATTACCAGGTGGGTGGGCTAATATCAATTACCAGGTGGGTGGGCTAATATCAATTACCAGGTGGGTGGGCTAATATCAATTACCTGGAGGGTGGGCTCACACAAGCCTAAGTAAGGCAGGGTGGGTGATCTAATAAGTGAGCCTACACTTTGAAACGTCTTATGTACATAGGCAAAAGAGGTTAGTATGTTAGTATTAGGCAGAGTAAAGAGGGAAGGTTAGTGTCAAGGTGGCCATTAACGATACAATTCTCCAGATGATCGACCATCTGATTCGATCGTAATATCGATCGGAAACAATCATTCAAGATCACTAACAGAAGTAATGATGCTAACCAATTTGATCAGACCAATGAAATTGATCCAGAAAATGAATCTATTCCATTAATCTGATCAAATTGCATAGAAGCTTTCATTCCGCTAGTGGGACCGAACGATCATCTCCAAAAGATATTGAGAGTAGGTGATCGTCTGGAGAATTGTATCGCTAATGATCATTAGCAGAGGAGAGAAAAATAAATGCAATGCAGGTAGGTAATCCACACAAATAGATGTGTTAAATGGATAGGACTTACTGCAATTCAGTGACAATAACTGCACAAAATAATCATAAATAAAAAGTGCAAATGCTATAATCATACACCAGGAATACAATAAACTGCATAACCTGAAAGTGCAAACAATACATTGTTGTAAACTAAAAGAAAATACAAAAAGAGGGATGAATAGTGTGAGAATTCTCCAGACAGGAAAGAGTGGAGATAGGGAGTTGTGTGAACTACAACAGAGAGAAGAGCTGACAGCTATTTCAGGCTCAGCTCAGTGCTTGGACAGGAGAGTGTGTGCACGGAGGGGAGGGGGGAAGGGTAGTGTCTACAGCACTGACAGGCAGGAGGTAGCCAGAGGGTGAGATAAAAGAATACCTGCTGGCAATGGCATTCCGTGGAGGAGGCAGATCAGCTGGACCAAAGACATGTCTGTGCTGGCTGATTCAAATTAGCCGCGCTGTTGCAGCTTTCTCCTCACTGCTGTGCACGTGGGGGGCAGGGCCTCTTCCAGTAACCAGAGTGACTCTCGTCTCTGGCTGTATTCCCATCTCTGTCTGCTGTAGAGCGGAGGGGTGGAGCCACGCCCACTTGCTGTGTTTTCTCTGTTCAGCCGGAACTATAAACTAATTGCCGGCTGGAGACAGAGAGCGCAGGGAGGCGGAAGGTTAAAATAGTCCCTTTGCCTGCCTGCGTCTCTGCAACAATCTTCTGGGGGGTGATTTTACTTATTGAAATGGCCCAGCCAGGGCTGCATTAAAGAAGATATTAAAACACATGTAGCCAGAAAAGGCGCCCCGTCTATGGGCCCCATAGTTATCCCTACGCCACTGGCCCTGGGGCCCACTGGAGATGTGGAGGCGGGGCCCACCGACCAAAACATCGGCACTTTGCTGGGTCAGTACGACGCTGCTATACATGGTCTTCTGCATAGACCAGTAAATAATAAAGCAAACAGCTCCGATTGTTTCACTTTACATTGCAGTCTTTAAAAACTCTCCATTTAATGACAGCTCAGGCCAGGTGATAACTTCTCACAGACTTAACTCTTGCATTCCTCTATGTGAATTAACAGCCTGCCGTTAACTTTAGAATCCTGTAGTTATTTTAAGGATTGAATAGTTAACTCTCCTTAACTTAAAGACAGAAGAGTTAACTTTAGGTTTGCCTGAGATAAATTGTTTAGTGAATACTACATGCCTTATCACCATAGTGATGACACTAGAAACAGCTCAGAAACATTATTAAAAGACAGGAGATAATCTTAGTGGATTAAGGCCATGGTGTGGCTATGAAAAATCGAGACTGTCCTTCAATGCCGATTTCGATTTTGGAAACAGGTTTAAGTCACAAAAAGTTAAATTCGGCCGAAAATTGAGCATGTGTACAGGTGTAACATGATCTTGCTTAAAGATCTGAAATGCATTATTCTCTTCTTTACCCCTCCTGCAGGAAGCTGCTCCATCATGCACCATGCACATGCAATAAATCCCTCCTCTCCTCCCCATAGCAACAGATATGTCACTCTTTCACTCTGATGCATCTGATGCACTGTACAGGCTATGGATAGCGTAGTAGTTTTACTGTGCACCTTAAAATTATAGGCATTATGTGAGAAACCGCGGAAAAGCCGCCGCGTGTACTGGCGGCAAGGCGGCTGATTCCGCGTCCAGCGCGGCGGTTTGTCCGCAGCAGCGTGCGTCTGGTGTGGCTGGGTCTGTTAGTTCACACAGGCTGAGGAGCTACGCGTGCGCGCGCCAGAAGTCAGACCTTTTATAACAGCAGGACGATCAGCTGATTCCTGCTGGATCAGCTGATTCCTGCTGGACTCCTGATTGGCTGAGTGGCTCGGGCGGGGCAGCAGAGTCCTGCAACTATACATTCAGGTTGCTTGTCAGTTGCTGGTTGTCTGCCATTGCAAACACTTATGTGGAAGCACTCAGACCTTAGTCAGATCCTACAGTGTGTTAGAACCAGGAGGACCTGGGAATTCACACTGAGCCAGATTACTTGTATTGTTATTCTGTTATTCCTTAGACCAGTTCCAGGGTGTAGAGACCACGGACCTCACACCCCAGACTAGGAATACTGTGTATCATCTGTGTTATTCCTTAGACCAGTTCCAGGGTGTAGAGACCACGGACCTCACACCCCAGACTAGGAATACTGTGTATCATCTGTATTATTCCTTAGACCAGTTCCAGGGTGTAGAGACCACGGACCTCGCACCCCAGACTAGGAATACTGTGTATCATCTGTGTTATACTCCAGACTAGTTCCAGGGTGCTGAGACCGCGGACCTCGCACCCAAGACTAGGGAACTGTATTATCATTTGTGTTATATTCCAGACTAGTTCCAGGGTGCTGAGACCACGGACCTCGCACCCAAGACTAGGGACCTGTATTATCGTTTGTGTTATTCTCCAGACCTGCTGCTGACGCCCATCTTCCAGGGGTCACTAGTCACCGGGTCTTCTTGCTATTCAGCCTGGGACTCCGCCCCCTTGGATGTCTCAGGCTGCTGCAAGACCTCTGCACTTCCAAAGGAAGGTACTTCTTATACTGCCAAGGACCAAGAGACAGCTCTCTCTCTGATCAAAGAGAGATCTGCTGCCTGCCCATACATGACAGGCCGATTCCAGATTGATTTCAGCGTGAAATCTCTTGGGAATCGGCCCCGTTAAAGTCCCCCTTATGTAAAATGTGTGCCCTGTGCAGTATAATTTACCTGACGGTGTACGCCACTGGCTCAATGCCAAGTTGCCTGATGTATGGCCACATTTAGTGTTCTTTCCTGTAAACTGAATTAGTTTTACACACATGCAAGCCTATTTAAATCCTTATCCCAATAAAATGTTGCAATTACAGCCATATGTAATTACGATTTGGCAATTTAATCGATTTTGCACAATCCATTAGTAATTTTGCATAATTTTGTGCCAAATTTTGCAGTTAATAGCAAAGTCCCCATACATGCTATTGTCCCCAAATTACTACATATGTTAAAGGAAATAGTGGGTACAGGTCAAAAAAAACTTGTGGAAAACAAAAAAAAGAAGAATACAAAAATAAAACTGAGAGAACACAATGGTGTAGTATGTCTAGGACAAATTAAATAGGAGCAGTTATTGTGAATGAATACTCACAAGGAAAGGTTACCACCAAAGCAGGCATTATATAGGCAGGTGCGGAGCTCAGACTCAACCCCACTCGGGTTAAAAAGTTGCTCTCTGTCTGTAGATCGGAAAGTAGCGGATAACACCCCTACACCAAGGGTGGACTAACTCGCAGATAATGTAACAAAACAAAGGTGCCAGAAATATTAAAACAATAAACACTAAAAACAGTTTAAAATTGAGAGGTACTGGTGGATTTACTTCCCCAATGAAGACTCAATGTGTCAATTTATTGTATACTCCACAAAAAACGTGATGCGTTTCGCAGGTATCTCACCTGCTTCCTCAGGCAATCAACAGGTGCAACTTTCCACAAGCTGTTAGCAGGCAGAGGCATCACATCTTAACAGAGCAGCAGTATCATTACTGTATGTTTTCTTGGTAAATGAAGCCAGATCAGGCAGCCAGGGCCATTGTGGAATGGGTCACGCAGGCCACTTCACTTGTGTCTTCTACTGTAGTCATTGGCATGCATAATTTGAAGCAGGAAACAGGCAGCTGCCCCCCAAAAATTCACCTCATGGCAATTTTTTTAACAGTTTTTACTGTTATATAAAAAGAAGGTAGAAACAAGTACATAAAATAATTGGCATCACACAGCATACATGGCATTGACATAAAAACTTTATGCAAAAGGAGGCAAGTACATGTGAACACAGCCTATATGTATAGATTTGTCATCTCATGGCAAATTTGTGACTGCAAATTATGCTTAGCAAATTTCACCTGTTCATGTACTAGCAATTGTAACTTTATCATTCAAAACTAAAAATATTACTTATTGTCAACTATTAATATGAAACTAATAAATATTTATTGAAGAATATTGGACAATAATGTCAAAAATTACCAGTTGTTCATCTGAAAAAATGTGTCCTTTCCTTTTTATGGCAAAATGATCCGGTTTTGCTTGCATATATTTACATATGTCTATTGTGCTATTATTTTTCTTTTAGCAATTTCTGATGTGTTTTGCTTTCTGTAATGGCTGCCAAGATGGTCACTTAGTTCTGGATTGAACATAGGGCACATTTTTGGTTGAACAGTAGCAAGAGGAAGTCAGGCAATAGGAGACCACATCAAGAATAACAGTCTTAGTCCAAAGACAGCACTAGGAGACATCTCAGAGCTCACTCCAACCTGAATCATTGTAAATTACTTCTGTTTTAAGAAGGCAAACTTCTGTTTTTCATATCATCTTAGTAAGAAGCCTTGTTGGTCCTTTTTAGCCCCTTACACACTCCTGGGAGTTCTGGTTCACCATGAGCTTGCTGGGTAGTCTGTGACTTTGAGTGTTTCAAGTCCTACCCCATAGAGCCATATTAATACAAAGCATGTACTGATGAGGATTAATTAATCTGAAACAGGCTGTATTCATGTTGAATTAGTGTGGCTCTGTAATATTATCAAGCTGACACATCATCACATTTCGGCGGTTCTGGAGGTGTGTTAAGCTTTCAGGAACATCAAAGAGATGATTTGCATATTCAGCAGTGATGCACTGTGGGACACCTCAAAGCACACTCCAACCTGAATACCAGTAATTGAAAATAACTTCTGTTATAAGAAGGAAAACTTCTGTTTTCCAAAGACAGTAGAGAGCCACATGCTGATGCACAGCGACCAGTGTTATTTTTAATCCAATATGAATGGTATGTTAGATGGTGTGTCTATGGATAATGGCAGTTCATGCTGCTCAAGGTGGATGAAACAACATTTACAGATTACATGGTGAGTATCAATCATTTCATGATATACAGTATTTTCTATTTTGTATCTTTTCACTTTGCAATGTATAGATTTAGTTTTTTCCCTACTACTATCTTTTGATAAAGACCCTCCTAAAGGAAACCTGAGATGAATTAAATGTAAGCATTTATACTTACCTGGAGCTTCCTCAATTCAATTCAATTCACTTTATTGTCATTGTGTAACAAAACGAAATTACTTTTCATGACAACCCCACGGTGCATATAGGGAACATAGTGACAGTAACAAGGAAGAGAAGAAATTATACAAGTATGCCAGGTATTACAGATGTTTAAACAATTTGTACACAGTGTTAACTATTTCAGAGAGGATTCAGAGTTCATCAAGTTTATGGCGGATGGGAAAAAGCTGT
This sequence comes from Hyperolius riggenbachi, assembly GCF_040937935.1. Classification (NCBI taxonomy): domain Eukaryota; kingdom Metazoa; phylum Chordata; class Amphibia; order Anura; family Hyperoliidae; genus Hyperolius; species Hyperolius riggenbachi. Next base: position 306,387,798 of record NC_090650.1, on the reverse strand, counting down.
CTTTCTGTCTGTTTGTGTGTGTGCGGATTGATCTAACACGTTTACCTGATGGAAGGAGCTCAAACAAGGCATTTCCAGGGTGAGTGTTGTCCTTGATTATGTTTTTGGCCCTTCTCACGCTGCGAGTATTATACAAAAGTTCCAGTGATGGTAGTTCAGTGCCAATAATGGCTTCTGCTGTTTTAACAACTCGCTGCAGGGCTTCTCTAGTAGCCTTCGTGCAGCTGTTGTACCAGGCCGTCATGCAATTGGTCAGAGCTCCTTTCAGGCTGTGGGCTCCCTTGCCATCTCCCCAGGCCGCTCGCTAGTGGCTATCCCAGTATATTAGTTCAGTTACGCTCTGTTGCACATGAGCAGCCTAGCCACTCTCCTGTGGCAAGGAGAGTTTCACGCCTCCGCAGTACTACTGCGCAGGTGCAGAACACCACAGGGGCTGTAAGTATAAATGCTTTCATTTTATTTGTCTCAGGTACATTTCAAGGAAAAGCAAAGGTCCCTCTCAGATGAGCAGAAGTTTGTGCAAGGTTGCAATTTCTGAAATTAAGTAGTGAATCATTTTGTGAAGTTATTTGTTTACATTTTTTCCTTTGTTCCTTTGTTCTTGTTTTTGGCATTGTGTTTGCATATTAGGTTATTTTGTAAATTTTTTTAAGTTATTGCAACAAGTATGTTTGTCCTTAGTAGTTGCAGAAAGAGAGAGATGAACGTGAAGAAAACCACGGTCCTGGAATCCACACAGGAACGATATTCCTGGGACTGCCGGTGCTGCACCTCGCTCAGGTCACCTCTCTGAGCAACAAACATGCAAAGAGTGTTGTTTGGTTCATTATACAACTGAGAAAGAACCGTGATGGTTTGTAACATGTAGTGTTGCTTCGCTTTCAATACATGCTTTAATTAGCAAAACGGAAAGAGAGAGAGTCTGGGAAAGTGTTTTGCGGTGTGTATTTGGGCTGGCTTCCCCTGAGCCGGCATGCATCTTGTAGGACGTGCGTCATCTCTGGGACAAATGTTCAGGTAAGGAAAGAGAGGCAAACCAGGATTTCTTGCTCTCCCTGAGAGGTGTAACCAGTTAGGAAATAAAAAGCTGATTAGCTCAGCCTGCAAGCTGCCTGATCTGGGAGAGCAGAGCACATATCTGTGCTGGGCTAAAAAGGAATTCACAATTTGAAGCTTATGTAGTAGCCCATCCAGTGGCAAGGTTTTTTGTTTAGGTTTTATTTCCTGTTCTCTATACATAATGTAAATAGTTTGTATAGCACAAATAAAAGCTGGTGTTGGTGAATCACAATAACTGTCTTCAGACAAATGCCTGTCCAAGAAGGCAAGGCGCACCTTGCGTTAACTACTTAACGACCTCCCCTCGCCAATGGGCGTGGTCGCGGGGGCAGCCCCAGGACTGCCTAACGCCAATTGGCGTCAAGTCCTGGGGCTCTAATTTGCATGAGATTGCGTGCACTTTGCGCGCGCATCTCATGCTCGGAGGGCGAGCTCCGCCCCCTCTTCAGTCTCCGAGGGGCAATAGCCGCTCGGGAGACTGTTAGACGGCGTAATCGCCATCTATTTACTTGTACAGCGCTGCGATCAGAAGCAGCGCTGTACTGGGGACAGCCGTGTGACACGGCTGTCCCCTTCATAGGCTGGACAGTGATCGGCTGTCATAGGCTGAAGCCTATGACAGCTGATCACGGGGATTGGCCAGCAGGAAAAGGGAGGGAGGGGGGAATATAAACAAGTTAAAAAAACAGCAAAATTTATTTAAAAAAGAAACATTTATCTAACAATAAATAAACAAATAAACATCCGGGGGGCGATCAGACCCCACCAACAGAGAGCCCTGTTGGTGGTGGGAAAAGGAGGGAATCACTCGTGTGCTGTGTTGTGCGGCCCTGCAGCTTGGCCTTAAAGCTGCAGTGGCCATTTTCACAATAATGTGCCTGGTCTTTAGGGGGGTTAATCACTGCAGTCCTCAAGTGGTTAAAGTAAATATATTTAAACTTTTTCGTGATAAAGGTCCTTTAAAACATTGCAACACCTTTCATCAGTTAAGCCATCCAATAGAGCAGACTCTTGATTGGTTAGTACTGGAATCACACAAGTCACACTTGCTTCCACATTTTTCAGTGCAATTTTTGGACTTCTGATGCTCTGGGATGACGTTAGCGATTTTCCATGTTCGTTCATGATTTTTCCACATTTGTTTCTAATTTCCCACATTAAATACATTGTAAGTGGGAATGTGCACATATGTGCAGATAATAAGACAAAAGCTTTTTAATTTTAAAAAGCAGAAAAAATGCACAGCAAGCAATGGGCAGCGCTCACAGGCTGCAAGTGAAGTGAAAGCTCCAGAGATATGCCCAGCCCCTTGGGGCTAAATACATACCTTGAATACAAATCAGATGCAAATTATGTGCTAACACTAATCTAAATTCTAAAATTTGAATGCAAGCTGACACCCCTGGAAGCAGCTAGCCTGGAGTATACTTAAGTTTTGTACAGCAGAAGGAAATGGCAGCGCTTCCAAACAGACGCTGCACCTGAATTGACTACCTGCACAAGTATGCAGAGCTCGACTAACGGGCAGGTTACACACCTTGCATTCAAAACAGGTACAGTAAAGGGGGCGTTGGCTTCAGCATAAGTTGTGCACAAATTATCCCTAATAGACTCTCCTACGGCGGTGACGTGCCCCAACAGGAGAGAAAAAATGCACAAATGGAACGTAAACAAATGAAAAAAAATTACAATCCTTGAGTGGCCATTGACTTCAAAGATGTGCAATACGCATGTCAGTGGATCCATCTGAAAATGGCGCCTACGAATAATGGCGCACGGTGTTGCCGCTATTCCGTTTGTGGGCTATTTAACGTTAAAGCCTTATCGTTATTTAGCATTAAAGCCTTATCGTTATTTAGTGTTAACACACAGAACCCTGTCTGTACCTATCTCTAACCCCTAAACCCCCCTGGTAGTGCCTAATCCTAACCACCCTCCTGGTGGTGCCTAACCCTAACCACTCCCTGGTGGTGCCTAACCCTAAGACCTCCCTGGTGGTGCCTAACCCTAACCACCCCCCTGGTGGTGCCTAACCCTAACCACCCCCCTGGTGGTGCCTAACCCTAACCACCCCCCTGGAGGTGCCTAACCCTAACCACCCCCCTGGTGGTGCCTAACCCTAACCACCCCCCTGGAGGTGCCTAACCCTAAGACCCCCCTTGTGGTGCCTAACCCTAAGACCCCCTGGTGGTGCCTAACCCTAAGCACCCCATGGTGGTGCCTAACCTTTAGACCTCCCTGGTGGTGCCTAACCCTAAATCTCCCCTGGTGGTGCCTAACCCTAACCTTGACAGTGTTACATTAAATCCATTCACCGTTTGCAGTTAAAGAACTTCTGCAGTTTGGCTTATGTAGGGCGCTATTGATAAATAACGTTACTGTGCGCAATAACGTCTGCTGTTTGGCATATGAACGGCGCTATTGATAAATAACGTTACTGTGTGCCGTTTTACTTCTTTTTTCCCTGTGCACCATTATTATGCAGTACTAACGATAAATAGCAATTAGCGTATCTTTTTAATGCGGCACCATTTTTATGCATAGACACTGTGCATCATTATTCACTGATCCGCATGTCAGTCTAGCAAATTGGACCTGTGCCTTACGTTATCTGCAAACATTTCTTCTTATTTCAGTTTTGTTAATTACAGCAACAGTTGTTCTGTACTTCAACGGTATTTTATGGTGTTCCGGTAAGCCAAGCTTGTTTGCGCTGAAAGGATGTGCAGATACTTCATTGTGGAGGTTATTTTGGTTTTATTTGTTTATTGTACCCAATGCTTTCTTTATCAATAACAATGTTATTTTATTTGTATAGCGCTGTATGAAAAGAGGAAGAGAATACTCCTGGGACTGGCCTTACTCAATGCAGAATAGTGCATAAAAAGGCTTAAAACTAAGTAGTGATAGAACTGTTTAAAAATTCAAGAGTCCAGAAAAAAAAATCAATAAAATAATTTATAAAAGAATAATGACCCATTTTGGAATTATGATTTCCTTGCACAATCTTTATGAACAAATCACATTTTACAGTTAATAATGCAGTGCTCCGTCCTGCATTGTCTTTTCCACGGGTCTTCCAGAAATACAAGAAACACTCAGTACATCCACTTGGTAGGATTTAGCAAAGCATTTGTTCTTTTTTTCTTAAGCAGCATCAAGACAGCAAAATAATGAGACACCGTTTAAGAAAAAAGGTGATAGTAAAAGCGGTAATGGTCAGTGTAAAACACACACACACATCACACACGATCAGTTTCTCAGGTTTTTCTTTTGAAGGTGCAAGTATTGAACTGAACAGCTTTGCCTTGGTTTTTAAGAACTGCTGACAATATTTTTCATAGTTTACAAAGAGAATAATTTTAAAGGAAATGACAATCAAATCAAAGTAAGAGAAATTATGCAGTGGTCGCAGAACTTGAATAATTCAAACAATACAAATCCACTGTTTGCTCTTAAACAAAATAGCAATAATGCTTTGAATAAAGAACAATCAGAAATCAGTATTTGGTGGAATAATTCCCAATTTTGCAATCACAGCTTTCATGTGTTTGGGCATGCTCTCTACCAGATTTTTCTCTTTGCATGATTGTTTGTGACCATCACAGAGGTGCCTGGCTCTTCTACTGACCACATATTCTATTACTCTGTTGTTATTGCCCGATGGAGCAGGATCAAACCTGCGAAATGTGTTGCATTGTCCCCTGGAGTATGTAACTAAACTTGTTCTATTTGACAAACACATTGGACATTTTTGTGTCTGCTTGGAGGAGGTAAGTCCAACACTGCCTCCTCATCTTTTAAACTTTTTAGATACTTTTATCTTTTTGGTGCCACTGTATCCATACAACGCTATATCAAGTCCACCCCCGGTGGATGAGTGTCATCCCCTTTTTTCCTTATCTACGGGGAGCGACTTCTCAATCATACTTCATTTCAACTACCACTACATACTACACTATATTTGGCTCTTGGTGTCTCTACTCTGTGAGACTATCCATGTTTGTCTTGTTGTCAATCCAGTGGTCTAGACAGAGTCTGGCATGCATCAGTTTGCGTTAGTACGCGTTGGTATGCATTTTTCCATAGCAGTGCATTGTGAAAAAGCTTTCAGTTAAAATACGTATAGTGGGAAATGTGCCATAGAAAAACATGGGCATTACTCTAAAAATCAGTTTTCTTTCAGTTGTAAGTAAGAGCAACTGATTAAAGCGGAATATAACCCTGCATTTCAACTTTGCTCTAAAACATTATTTACAGTATATTATATGCAACCAGCGTTTTTTTTTTTACTAGACCAGCATTGGAAGGGTTACACAGAGCTTTAAAGTTCCTGGAGATTTCTGCAGACGCATCCGAAGCTGACATAGATACATTTTGTTTACATAAATGTATCTAAGTGTTGAATGTGACTCACTCTCTCTGACTGAGAAGGAGCTGGAGGACAGCCAAAGAATGTGTAACATTTATCAATAGATACATTTAACTAAATAGAATGTAACAATCTGAACTTCTGCATATCTCTCCACTGAACTTTAAACCTCTGTGTTTAACCCTTCCAATGCTGGTCTAGTAAAAAAAAAAAAAATGCTGGTTGCATATAATATGCTGTAAATTATGTTTTAGAGCAAAGTTGAAATGCAGGGTTATATTCCGCTTTAAGTGTAAAAGGGCCCTTAGGCCCTGTTTACACTTAATCAGTTGCTCTCGGTTATGTCAGCGAGTGTTAGAGGAGCCAGACTCCCAACTTCCTATGCAGGAACTTTTGCACAGCAGAAGACAGATCTTTGCCTCAGAGCAAATCATTGCCTTGATAAAGGGGTCCTACGCGGCTCCGAAACGATAGCCATAATTTTACATAGAAACCCATAAAAACTGATTTTGGATGTGCCAGCTTTCTTCCTTTGCTCTCAGTTATAACTGAAAGGACAGCTGGTTTTCAAAGTAATGCCCATGATTGCCTATGGCACCATTCACGCTTAACGCATTTCAACTAAACTCTGTTTCACAATGCACTGCTATTGAGAAGGGAAAAATGCATACCAACTGATTAAGTGTAAACGGGGCCTTAGGGCCTGTTTCCACTGCATGCAGATTGGATGCAGAATGGATGCAGGAAAACTGACTCCAATGAATGCCTATGGGCATTTTTCCACTAAACGCGATTTCTCTGATGCAGATTTTCCCATAGGCATTCATTGGAGTCAGTTTTTCTGCATCCATTCTGCATCCAATCTGCGTATAGTGGAAATAGGCCCTTAGTGTGCCACTGCGTTTGAAAGTCACTTGATGTCAGCCTATGGTTCTTGAGTGACATTCAAATGAGCTTGCAGTCACCCATTCTCAGTAATAATTTGTTTTCACCCTCTGCCAGGTGGTAGCATTGTCCCAAGTGCCTGTTGCCTGGTTCTTGTGTACTGCCATCTTTAAAATTTTGAAACTTTAAGGATATAAACCTGCTATTCACTAGGACCAGTAAAGCCAGGATTGCACCTTTTTTTCCTCGTTCAAAACCTTTCTTTTCAGCTATTTTGGCAAGGCCGATAATTTTTTTTTAAATTCCCAATTACCTTAGATGAGTTTCTAGCAGTGTTTGCCATCTTTTTTTTAAACTTAAGGGGGAATAAGAGGCGCCCAGATGATGATAAAACTGCGTGAAAAACAGTTAACCACTTCAGCCTTCAGTCGTTTTCACTTTATGCATCCGAGCAATGTTCACCTGCCATTCATTAGCCTATAACTTTATCACAACTTATCACAGTGAGCTGATCTATATCTTGTTTTTTCCACCACCAATTAGGCTTTCTTTGGGTGGTACATTTTGCTAAGAGCTACTTTACTGTAAATGCATTTTAACAGGAAGAATAAGAAAAAAAATGAAAAAAATATATTATTTCTCAGTTATAGTTTTAAAATAATACATGCCTCCATAATTAAAACCCACGTATTGTATTTGCCTAATAGTCCCGGGCATTACACCATTTAAATTATGTCCCTATCACAATGTATGGCAACAATATTTTATTTGGAAATAAAAGTGAATTTTTTCCGTTTTGCATCCATCACTATTTACAAGCTTACAATAAAAAAAAAAAAGAAAGAAATATTTCATCTTTGGACACCAGCAGCCGGCTGGTATTATTGCTATCTGATGATTTTATGCTGCTTTTCCCGTGTATTGTTGTGGCTGTGGCCGGTCGTAGTTGTGAGTGGTGTGGTTATGGCATTTCCCACCCCGGCTTATACTCAGGAAATCAATTTTTCATGTTTTTTTAAGGTAAAAGTTGGGGGGGGTCGGCCTATACTCGGGTCGGCTTATACTTGAGTATATACGGTAAGTGGTTAAAGCAGTTTATTGCATACACACCATTGTATTATTTCTCCACATAATCACCTTCTTTATTATGGTATTTGTCACATATTTTTAATCCATTTGTAGTTTTTTTTTCTTTCATTTTTTTATTTTTTTACTCATAAGACATTCTCTATACACCTGCTTAAACTACCAGGAAATGACAATACAGCAAAGCTCACTCTCTGGGCATTGAGGAAGTGTATCCCACTCCTTACCTCATAGTCGGCCGGATTGGGGATGAGCTGCTCTATGTTAACCTCACTGGTGTTCAGTTTCTGCTGGATTTCTGAGCAAAAAGTGATCCAGTTCATTTACACAGCTATTTTTTCCTGTTACTTACCAAAATGTGTCAAGCAAGGGTCTAGTATACATTTTGAGTATAATGAAAGTTTAAAACAGAAAATCAAATCCAAACTAAATTTAAAAATTACTCCCCAAACTCTCTGATCATTTACACTTCCAGCTGTCCAATCTGAACTAATGCAAATGTAAAGGTAGCCATACATTGAGCGATGATGGGCAGATTCAACCAAGAGACAAATCTCTCTCTAATCGAGTCTGATTAGAGAGAGATCTGTTGGCTGCTTATACACCGCAGGCCAATTCCCGATTGATTTCAGCTTGAAATCTCTCAGGAATCAGCAGAGTTCCCGCACTGCCGCTACCCTCCTAGTCTATAAATCTACCCCGTGTGTACATTTATACATTACCTGCCCTGGGTTGCCCACAGTTCGATGCCGATACATCTTCAAAATGTTATTTGTGATGCAGTATTTAACCCCCCAGTATAGGTGCCCCAAATATAGGTATCCAGATATAGGTGTCCGCTGTATACTTAGCTAGCCTGGTATAGGTTCCTCAGGTTAGCTAGTCAAGTATACGTGCCCCCAGTATACCCAGGTATAGGTGTCGTAGTATAGCTAGCCAAGTATAGGTGCCCCAGTATACCCAGGTATAGGTGCCCCAGTGTAGCTAGCAAAGTATAGGTGTCCCCAATATAGTCAGCTATAGCTGCCCCAGTATAGCTAGCCAAGTATAGGTGCCCCAGTATACCCAGGTATAGGTTCCCCAGTGTAGCTAGCCAAGTATAGGTGCCCCCAGTGTAGTCAGCTATAGCTGCCCCAGTACAGGTGCCCCAACCCCCTGGTGATCCCCAGCTCTGTGTCAGTTACTCACCGTGCCTCTAGCCAGCGCCGATTGCATCACCTCATGCCACACAGCTCGGATCTTGTATGCATGAGCATCAAGACTCGGTTGTGACATCATCAACATTGTGACATCAGAATGACGTCATTAACGTAATGAAGCCGAGTCCCGATGCTTCCAATATAATATATGATTGCGTGTATGGGCGCAGACTCATGTGCACATTACATATCTGCTCATCTTCAGAAGTACTCAGGGACTGCACAAGGAGTCCCAAAAATGTATTCAACCTGCAGGTCGAAAAACTTCAACAGAGTTTAGCAGTGGAACAACAGGATGGAGATAGGACTGGGAAGGCTTTGAGTAGCATGGCAAAATGTAGTAGCTGTAACGATTTGTGTCAGCAAAGAACAGAATTCTGATTATTATTGGGTGATCTCCAGTATCACCTATAATGCAGATATATACCTGATTATATGGTGATCTGCAGAATCACCTATAATACTGGTATATAAGAAGATGATGTGACAACAAATAGCAATGAGTGATTGGTGCAACAGTAGTACTGATAGCTTTGGCAATACCTCACCAGAGGAGCTGGTGGGTACTAACAGTACAGTGTCCCTCACCAGAGTCAAGGGCCCTCTGGTGAGAGTAGAGCACTGGCGCACGGAAGGGGGTGTTCCGGGTGTCTGGAACCACCCCCTCGCACCGAGACCGGAAGTGCCTCCTGAATCTGAGCAGCGGCAGCCACGGATGCCGTGTGTGTGGGGAATGCTGACGTCCTCCTGATTGCGGGACCCCCCAGCCAGGTGTATAACGTCTTCCCTGCAGCCTGCACTCTTCCGGGAGGCAGAGCAGGGCTACGGCAAGATGGCTGCCGAAGCCCTGCACTGGAGACTATTTGTGTCTCCAGTACAGGGCTTCAGGAGCCATCTTGCCGTAGCCCTGCACTCTGTCTGTCAGCGCGGGGGATGTGCTGCAGGAGGGATCGTCGGGGAGCTGAGAGCCAGATGCCGGGAGAGGAGGAGACTTCTGTCAGGTGAGCGATTTGGTTTTTATTTTCTGGTGCCTGCTGCCCACATTGCAATTTTCTGGTGTCTGCTGCCCACATTGCGATTTTCTGGTGACTGCTGCCCACATTGTGATTTTCTGGTAACTGCTGCCCACATTGCAATTTTCTGGTGTCTGCTGTCCAGCCTGCTGCCCACATTCCGATTTTCTGGTGCCTTCTGCCCACATTGCGATTTGCTGGTGCCTGCTGCCCACATTGCGATTTTCTGGTGCCTGCTGCCCACATTGCGATTTTCTGGTGTCTGCTGCCCACATTGCGATTTTCTGGTGTCTGCTGCCCACATTACGATTTTCTGGTGTCTGCTGCCCACATTGCGATTTTCTGGTGTCTGCTGCCCACATTGCGATTTTCTGGTGCCTGCGGCCCACATTGCGATTTTCTGGTGCCTGCTGCCCGCATTGCGATTTTCTGGTGCCTGCTGCCCACATTGCGATGTTCTGGTGCCTGCTGCCCACATTGCGATTTTCTGGTGACTGCTGCCCACACTGCGATTTTCTGGTGACTGCTGCCCACATTGCGATTTTCTGGTGTCTGCTGCCCACATTACGATTATTTTCTGGTGACTCCTGCCCACATTACGATTATTTTCTGATGACTGCTGGCTGCTGCCCACATTACGATTATTTTCTGATGACTGCTGCCCACTTTACGATTATTTTCTGATGACTGCTGCTCACATTGCGATTTTATGGTGACTGCTGCCCACATTGCGATTTTCTGGTGTCTGCTGCCCACATTACGATATTTCTGGTGACTGCTGCCCACATTGCAATTTTCTGCTAACTGCTGCCCACATTGCGATTTTCTGGTGACTGCTGCCCACTTTACGATTATTTTCTGGTGACTCCTGCCTACATTACGATTATTTTCTGATTACTGCAGGCTGCTGCCCACATTAGAATTATTTTCTGAAGGCTGCTGCCCACTTTAGGATTGTTTTCTGATGACTGCTGCCCACATTATGATTATTTTCTGATGACTGCTGCCCACATTACGATTATTTTCTGGTGACTGCTGCCCACTTTACGATTATTTTATGGTGAAATGCTGCCCACTTTATGATTATTTTATAGGTAAATGCTGCCCAATTTACAATTTAAAATTTACAATTTTATGGGCAAACGCATGCGCGGTAGTGTGCGGCTTGCCAAAAGAAACCTATCAGGAATCCCCTCCTTGAAAATCCTGGATTTGCCCCTGTAGAGTGGTCAGACAGATCGGGTTTGGCAACAGTAGTACTAATAGCTTTGGCAACACCTCACCAGAGGAGCTGGTGGGTACTAACAGTACAGTGCCCCTCACCAGAGTCAAGGGCCCTCTGGTGAGAGTAGAGTGGTCAGACAGATCGGGTTCAGCAACAGACAGACAGAGGCAGTACAAAATCTGGAGGCAGAGACAGAAAGGTTTAAGCAAGCAGAGTCGGCAGCAAGATCAGGTGAGCAGAGGTACAAAGTCACTGAGCAGTGTAACGATCGGTGTCAGCACGTAGAGAGAATCTGATTATTGGTGATCTGCAGTATCACCAAGAATACAGATATATACCTAATTATTGATGATCTGCAGAATCACCGATAATACAGATATATTGCTAACCTCTGGACACCTGGATAATGTGAGTGTTTGGTGTAACTGTAGTACTTTGAGTATAGCACAGGAATTTAGAGACAGTATGGGCAATACTGCTCTAGAGATAAGGAAACCTTCCAGTAGCCTGAGACTCCCCAAGGGGCGGAGTCAGGCTGGATGAAGGAAGGTTCAGAGAGTGAGTGACAATAAAGACCAATGTCACTGAGTGATCTGGAGACTATCTCTTAATAGTAGAGATAGCTCTCGTGGTCGGGCAAGCCAGGTCAGCAACACACGGTCAGATAAGGTACATAGACAGAAGGCTGATTCGGTATCCAAGGCAAGCAGGGTTTGGCAACAGAGTATCAGATGTGCGAGGTACCGAATCAGAGATCAGAGGAGTAGTCAGGAAAGCAATAAGTCATAACAGATATCAAACAATGCCTAGTCTGGGTGTGAGGTCCTTGGTCTCTACACCCTGGAACTAGTCTGATCTATAACAAAATGGTAGCACAAGTTCCCTAGTCTGGGTGTGAGGTCCGTGGTCTCTACACCCTGGAACTAGTCTGATGTATAACAGAACGGTAACACAAGTTCCCTAGTCTGGGTGTGAGGTCCGTGGTCTCTACAACCTGGAACTAGTCTGATGTATAACAGATTGATAACACAGGTTCCCTAGTCTGGGTGTGAGGTCCGTGGTCTCTACACCCTGGAACTGGTCTAAGCATAAACAGATTGATAACACAGGTTCCCTAGTCTGCGTCCAGCGCTGCTGCGTGCAAACCGCTGCGCTGGATGCGGAACCAGCCACCTCGCTGTCAGTACATGCGACAGCTTTTCCGCGTTCTACCATGTTACCGGACGCACGCCTCCGCGTGCAAACCGCTGCATTGGATGCAGAAACAGCCGCCTTGCTGTCAGAACGCGCGGCAGCTTTTCCGCGTTTTCTCACAAGCAGAAGAGTAGTCAGAACGAGCCAGAGTCATGCACAAATAATAACACAGTAATGTAAATCTTTAAGGCTATCAAACAATTCCTATCTTGTGTGAAATCCCCGGTGTCCTCCCGGATCAAAGCACACCGGAACTATCTAAGTTGCGAGTGATTCAGCTAGGCTTTTGAAGCAGAGGAGACCCTTCAGGCACGCCCCCCCTCCTATCAACCAATGAGGAGCGGCAAGCGTCTACTCTGACGTCAGCCGACCGGACGGTCAGCTGACGCGCCTCCTCCCCGCATAAAGGTCCTGTCTGTGTGCGCGCGCGCGCATGTGACAATGCAACCCTATGTGCAACTGACAGACCCGTCCTCGGCGTGCTAGACGCCTGAGGCACGGATACATTGCTAAACAGGGAGCTGGAGGCGGCTGCGGTGGTAGCGCTGTTCACCGCGGCTGCCTCTCCAGCGTTTGTTACAGTACCCCCCCCCCCTTGAGGCGTGGACTCCGGACACGTCCTGCATGGCTTCTCAGGATGCAACTCATGAAACTCTTTCCTAAGTTCCTCAGCATGCAAGCGATGACCCGGCACCCAAGATCTCTCCTCAGGCCCATACCCCTTCCAATGAACAAGGTACTTTACCGAGTTATGCACCCGCCGAGAATCCAAAATCCGCTCAATCTCATACTCAGGTTCCCCATCAATCATCTCAGGGGGGGGGGGGGGGAGGAATCCACATGCACAACCGGCTTCAACAAAGACACATGGAATGACTTAACACCTCTCATACTGGGTGGTAATGAAATGACATAAGTGACATTATTAATCTTTTTGGACACAGGGTATGGGCCTATAAATCTGGGACCCAATTTTGCTGATGGCTGTTTCAGAGCCAGATGTCGGGTAGAAAGCCATACCATATCTCCGGGTACAAAGTCCCACTCCACAGATCGCTTTCTATCAGCCTACTTCTTCTGGGTCTGGAAGGTCTTTTCTAGGTTCCTTTTGACCATGGTCCAAATCTCCTTAAAAGATCCCTGCCATTCTTCCAAAGCAGGGAAAGGAGAAGACACCACTGGCAATAGAGAGAATTTGGGAGATCTCCCCGTCACCACCTGAAAGGGAGAAAAGCCTGAAGAGGAACTTTTCAGGTTGTTATGCGCAAATTCTGAGAATGGCAAGAACTTTGCCCATTCTAACTGCGCGTCAGCCACCTAGCATCTAAGGAACTGCTCTAAGGACTGATTAACCCTCTCAGTTTGCCCATTGGTCTGTGGGTGGTAGCCGGAGGAAAATGACAGGTTCATTCCAAGATGATGACAAAAAGCTTTGCAGAACTTGGACACAAACTGGACTCCCCTATCTGACACCACATTTTCTGGTATGCCATGTAAGCAGAAAATGTGTTGAATGAAGAGATCCGCCAGTTCCTGGGCAGAGGGGAGTCCGTCCAGTGGAATAAAGTGAGCCATTTTGCTGAACCTGTCGACTACCACCCATATGACGGTTTTCCCATCGGACCTGGGGAGTTCGCCCACAAAGACCATGGACAAATGGGTCCATGGTTTCTCAGGTACTGGCAAAGACTGAAGGGTGCCCACAGGAGCCTGTCTGGATGGCTTATTCCTGGCACAAACTGTACAGTTTCTGACAAACTCCCTACAATCTAGGACCAGTGATGGCCACCACACACACCTAGACAGTAAATCCTGCGTTCTGGCCACCCCAGGGTGCCCTGTATTTTTATGTGCATGAAACAATTGTAAAATTTGCAGCCGCAAATGAAGAGGCACAAATAGAACTCCGTCAGGTTTCCCCTCGGGAATATCCTGTTGATAAGGCCCCAAAGCAAGCGACCAATCTTCCCAGGTCTCTGTGGCTGCCATGACAACTTTTTCAGGCAGTATGTTCTCGGGAGTTGGTGGCTGTACTGTCTCGGGCTCAAAACATCTAGACAGGGCATCTGCCTTGACATTTTTACTTCCTGGCTTATATGTAATAATAAATCTGAATCTTGAAAAGAATAATGACCAGCGGGCCTGTCGAGGACTAAGCCTCTTGGCCCCTTCAATATATTCCAAGTTTTTGTGGTCAGTATAGACTGTAATCATATGTTCTGCCCTTTTAAGCCAATGACGCCATTCCTCAAACACGAATTTAATGGCTAACAGCTCTCGGTTACCGATATCGTAATTTCTTTCTGCGGGAGAGAATTTACGTGAGAAGAAAGCACATGGATACAATCTGCCCTGGAAACCCGAGTGTTGAGACAGCACAGCCCCGACCCCAATCTCTAATCCTCAACTATAAAGGGACAAGTGACATCGACATGTCGCAAAATAGGGGCGGAGCAAAACAAGTTCTTCAGAGATGAGAAAGCAGAATGTGCTTCGGGTGACCAATTATAAGTGTCAGCTCCTTTTTTGGTGAGGTTAGTGAGAGGTGACACTACAGAAGAAAATCCCTTGATAAATTTTCTGTAATAATTGGCAAAGCCATGAAATCTTTGGAGTGCCTTCAGCCCCATGGGCTGTGGCCACTCCAAAACGGCAGATACTTTTTTGGGGTCCATGGAGAGTCCTGAGGTTGAAATGATATACCCCAAGAAAGGAACTTCCAACACCTCAAAAAGATATTTCTCAATTTTTGCATATAAACAATTCTTTCTCAGTTTTTTCAGGACAAACTTCACATGCTCCCTGTGTTTAGCTAGACTGGGTGAGAAAATCAGTATGTCGTCTAGATATACCAAGACGAATCGTCCTAGGACCTCACGGAAAATCTCATTGACCAGCTACTGGAAGACAGCAGGAGCGTTACACAACCCGAAGGGCATAACAAGGTACTCGTAGTGCTCGTCAGGTGTGTTAAATGCCGTCTTCCATTTATCACCCTCCCTTATGCGTACCAGGTTGTATGCCCCTCTTAGATCAAGTTTAGAAAAGACACATGCATCAAAAACCTGGGGGAACAAGTCATCAATTCATGGGAGTGGGTAACGATTCTTTATGGTAATTTTATTCAGTTCTCGATAATCTATGCAGGGGCGAAGCCCACCGTCTTTCTTTTCAACAAAAAAGAACCTTGCTCCAGCCGGAGACTTAGAAGGACGGATAAAACCTTTGGCAAGGTTTTCTTTAATGTAGTCTTGCATAGCGAGTTTTTCAGGAGCGGATAGGTTATACAAATGACCTCTAGGGGGCATACAACCAGGCCTTAACTCAATGGGGCAGTCAAAACTTCTGTGTGGAGGAAGTTTGTCCGCCGACTTAGTACAGAACACATCAGCGAATTCAGCATATTGTGCAGGTAACCCTTCTATCTGAATCCTGGTGGTGCAAACAGCAACTTTCTCCATACAATGATGATGGCAAAAGGAGGACCAGCTAAGCAACTGGCCGGTGCTCCAATCTATCTGAGGAGAATGCTTTTGCAACCACGGCATCCCAAGGATTACAGTAGATGTGGCCATTTTAAGTACAAAAAATTGTATTTGTTCTCTATGCAATACCCCCACATGACATAACAAACTCGGAGTCTGAGACAGGGGATGGTTCCCTTGAAGTGGAGAGTCACCCACTGCAGTGAGGACAATCTGTCTGTCTAAGGGAAGCAGGGGAATCCCCAATTTCTTAACAAAATCATAATCTAT
Organism: Hyperolius riggenbachi; assembly: GCF_040937935.1. Lineage (NCBI taxonomy): Eukaryota > Metazoa > Chordata > Amphibia > Anura > Hyperoliidae > Hyperolius > Hyperolius riggenbachi. The sequence continues at coordinate 306,372,010 of NC_090650.1, read as the reverse complement.
AAAATTGGCGGCAGAACCCGAGTCTATAAATGCCTGGGTAGACCGGACTTGATCTTCCCAAGAAATAGAACAAGGGAGTAGTAAGCGATTATCAAGTAGAGGTAACACTGGCTCACCTAGGGTAGTACCTCTGGCTACTCCTAGGCGGCAGAGTTTTCCGCCTTTTTAGGACAGTTCTGTACTATATGGCCCTTTTCTGCGCAATATAGACAGAGCCCTTCCGACCGTCTCCGATTTGGCAATACCTCACCAGAGGAGCTGGTGGGTACTAACAGTACAGTGCCCCTCACCAGAGTCAAGGGCCCTCTGGTGAGAGTAGACTGGTCAGACAGATCGGGTTTGGCAACAGACAGACAGAGGCAGTACAAAATCAGGAGGCAGAGACAGAAAGGTTTAAGCAAGCAGAGTCGGCAGCAAGATCAGATAAGCAGAGGTACAAAGTCACTGAGCAGAAGAGTAGTCAGAACGAGCCAGAGTCATGCACAAATAATAACACAGTTATGTAAATCTTTAAGGCTATCAAATAATTCCTATCTTGATCCGGTGCCCTCCCGGATCAAAGCACACTGGAACTATCTAAGGGTCTGAGCGCTAACACAGAGTATTCGCAACAGCAGACAAGTTGCGAGTGATTCTGCTAGGCTTTTGAAGCAGAGGAGACCCTTCAGGCCCGCCCCCCTCCTATCAACCAATGAGGTGCGGCGAGAGTCTCCTCTGACTTCAGCCACCCGGCCGGTCAGCTGACGCGCCTCCTCCCCGCATAAAGGTTCTGTCTGTGCGCGCGCGCACGCAACAAAGCAACCCTATGTGCAACTGACAGACCCGTCCTCGGCGTGCCAGACGCCTGAGGCATGGATACATTGCTAAACAGGGAGTTGGAGGCAGCTGCGGTGGTAGCGCTGTTCACCGCGGCTGCCTCTCCAGCGTTTGTTACAGTAGTGGTCGAAAGCTTGCACCACCAATGGCACACTGATCAGATCCAGACATGTATCCCAGTCCTATACATAGTAGAGAGAAGCATAAGATGCTAAAGTACAAAGAGGCTAAAACAGACTACTTCAGTCTGAGAGAATACCAGTAATAACTGCTAGACCCGAAGTATGCTATTACAGCTTAATCCACCAAATGTTAATACGTTGGTGGTCTTCTCCTACATTTTTTAAAAACCTTCTATACAGGGTTAGCAAAATGTCGCTTCAATGACCGCTTCATAAATGGAAAAGAAAGAAGTTTTGAATCAGGATGATACCATTTATTGGCTAACTTAAAAAAATACTGTATTTTTTTGACTATAAGACTCACTTTTTCTCCCCCAAAAGTGGGGGGAAAAGTCATTGCGTCTTATAGTCCATATGCAAGGAGTTCCAGACTTGTGAACGCCTGTCAATACGAACCTCCAACCCGCCGTAATGTCGGGCTCTCCCTGCACTGTGCCCATGCAGAGGAGGACACAGGGTGACAAACCGAGGACACTGGTCACAAAGGAGCATAGAGAAGGACTCAAGGGGGGCATAAAAGGGCATAGAGGAGGACACAAGGAGGACAGAGGCGGACACATGAGGCCTGATTCACAAAGCGGTGATAACTCAGTTATCACGCCTAAAAGATTTTAGGCGTGATAACCTTTGCACCGCTGAGTTAGCACCGCTTTGTGCTGACTATCGCGCACAAAGTCCCGCGCGCAATCACGCAATTCCGCGCGCACCGCCCATAGGGTTTAAGGGGCGCATTACGCGCACTGCACTGTGCACCGCGCGATTGTGCGCGCAAGACTTTGTGTGCGGGAATTTCGCGCGAGTTTCATTTTATCACGCCTAAACTGAGTTTAGGCGTGATAAAGGGCTTTTCACAGGCGTGCAAACACTTTGCACCGCTTTGTGAATCAGGCCCATGGGGACACAAGGGGGACAGAGGAGGACACAGGGGGACACAAGAGGTACAAGGAGGCATGAGGTACGAAGGAGGCGTAATCCACAAGATGCCCCTTCACCATGGATGCACCAGGTTTAGTATATACTGTATATTTTTTCCCTGGTTCTTGTCCTCTAAACCTAGGTGTGTCTTATGGTCAGGAGCGTCTTATAGTCCGAAAAATACCGTAAGAGTAAGTTTTCAGCTATTGTGCTTTCATCGGTAATAAATGGAAAACTCTCAGTGAGGGGTAGTTCTAAATTATGTTCACAATTCCTATATTTGCAGATTTTTCTACCTTTTTAGATTTCTATTAACTAGGTATTTTATATTTTTTATTTAGCCATCACCAAGCAGCAATCTGCTAGCGATGTGAAAGCTAAACTTTTTTCACAAATCTTTTCTATTTCATCTTCCACTCTCATAACAAATAAGGAACCTTGTTTGTATCAGCAAGTCATAAATTATTTATACTACTTAATTTGCTTCTTCTTTTAACATTTCCGGTTCAAAATCTATAAATCTTTTAAATAATGAATAACTGTTTAGTAAAGCATGGAGCTGGGTCCTGCCTATGATCTTTTGTAGAATGAACAAATATCCAGCAATAGTTGCATATACTCAGTTAGCTTAATGCTTTTCCAGCAAATCAGCCGAGATAGATTACTGTGTATGTTTGTAGTGCTGTCATTTTGGGAATACTAAAATCACAATAAAATATAATTATCATAGTTTCTTAGCTGTATATTTTCTTTTCTCATTTTACTGCTGTCTTGTGAGACTAAACAGGAAAACAGTCAATTAAGATTTTTAAAGTCAGCAACCAGTATATTTTTTCCTACAGTACAGAAAAAAATCTTCATCTAGTTGTTGTTGCTGTTCGTCATATCTTGTCTATGGGACTACCAATTTTCCTATTAAAGTAGATCCGAACTCTTGCAAGGACTCAATGAAAAGTCTTTATTCCATATATAGTTGCAAAAGAAATGTACTGCTGTGTGTTTTGTGTTTGTTTAGCCAGATCTGAGTGTCTAATTAGCTCTCATCCACAGCTGTGAATAGAGTGCAGGAGCACACCACAGCCACTTCAATGCCACATGAAAGTTTAACCAAGTTAAAACTTCTGTCTTTTTTTTTAGAGTTTCCATAAATTGTAATAAATACATTTTTTCCATAAAGGTTATCAAGCTGTGGCTAATCTTTTAGAGCAGAGAGGAAGTTCTCAGTTTAGTTCCACTTTAAAGCCACAAAGCTTCCAGGGACAGGAAATGATGCAATATGTCTCCAACAGAACCTGGGCTTTAAGTAGAACATTCCAAAGCAAATTTCCTCTGAGAAATGACATTTTTTTTAGATTAGACTATAATAAAAGTTCTACTCACAAGTTTTATGGCAGAAATCCTTTTTGCAGGACTCTCGTACATCCTATGTGTATGATCTTCCTGTATTCAACACTTCCAATTTCTCACATCAACCTCCACCACACCTCATGTACAAAAATGCACTCACCAAAACCTACGATCATATGTGTATGGGTTATCCTGTGCCTGTCTGGTCACAATTGGGCTTTGTTGCCTTTAAATGTTGGCCAATGGATCATCTTATGCATAAAAGAAAATATGGAACTCTACTAGTGTGATACCATTAAAAAATTTTTTAATGTCTCTTTAAAATCATTACTGCAAAACTACCACATTGGCCCGTGCAGACCGTGCAGCCGCACAGGGACCCATGTACTCTAGGGCCCATACAGTTCCACCAGTTAGGGCCTGAATATCTTCTAGGTATTTCTCCATGTATTTCTCTCTGAAACTCAAGAGAAACAGTGATAATAACTTGTGCCACAGTCATATACAAGTTTAAAATGTGTGTTACATGAATACAGTGCCTACAGAATGTGACCTAGTTCATGTGCTTTTATCTTATCGGCATTGTTTGGATCCAACTATGATCTGTTATGACCACACCCACTCACATGACGCCTGCTTCAATTATTCTGCACAGGGGTCCATCGTTGGCTTTGTCTGCCACTGTTGGAAATGTATGTCCATTACAGGCATACAGAGTAGCGCAGGTGCTTAGAGTAATTGCGAGTAGCGCGCTTACGTTACCACTTCACGTGGCTCTGACCAGTGGCGTAGCTAAGTAACTGTGGGCCCCGATGCAAGTTTTACAATGGGGCCCCCCAAGCACTCTATACATAACAACTGATACGGCGCACCAAAACCTGCCAATGGCAACTACAGTGTCTGAGGTGCAAGAAGGGGATGGGGAACAGCTTGTTAATGATTACCACTAGTCAAAGCATCTATAGAAGTGATTATTATAAGCACAGGACCAATAGAGAGCTAATACTGTAGTTGAGGGAGGGCCCTTCAGGGCCCCTCTGGCTCAAGGGCCCCGATGCGGTCGCTACCTCTGCACCACCTATTGCTACGCCCCTGGCTCTGACTGACGGCATTTACCCCTGCTTGCTCATCCACTTCCAGGCAAATGCTCCACTCACCAACCCCTGACCAGCTCATGTGACTTCCTCATGTGGTCATGTGATATACGATGTGCAGCGCACTTATGTCACCACTATACAGCAAACTCCACCATTGTTCCTGTATCTGCTCTTAACATTAAAAATACATTCCATATAACTTCAATTCATTATACAGACCATAATTTATGCTAGGTAAACATGATACAATTTTCTGGCAAATTTACCTGCCAGATCGCTTTTTTACAACACGTTTGCTCTGAATTTCAATCCATTTTCCGATGGGTTTTCCGATCAATTTCAATAAAAGTGAACAGAAATCGATCGGGAAATGGATCGGAAAATCGATTGAAATTCAGATGGGACATGTTTTAAAAAAAATCAATCTGGCAGGTAAATCTGCCAGAACATTGTATCGTGTGTACCTAGCATAACATCTAAACAAGTGTACAGGATCATTGTGCATATAGAAAATCTTACCCATTTACATGGTCTCTTACATCCTGGCCAGTTCTGACTGCAAGCTGTAATGGTAAGGACAGGGAAGCTGTACTAAGTAACCAATACCTGTCCAGGTATAATATACGTAGAAGTGGAAAACGAGCTGCACCGACATAGCAGTTAAGATTCTCTATTACTTCAGGCAAAGGCTACAGAATCAGTACAGACAGAGTCCCATCAGCTGCCCATAGTGTGTACTAGAGGCACATTCCATAGCACATTAATAGACAATACCTGAAAAATGGTGTTATCATTTTATAACATAATAACTTTGCTGCTATTGTGGTATATGCTGGCTCACTTGCTTTTGGTGCGTTGATTCCACTGTGTACACATTTGGTGTACCTTTGTCTAATATTCCTTCTCCAGATTATTTGTCTTATGGCTAGGCATGTGGGGATGGTAAAAAAAGCATGAGTGAATTCTTAGTGTTAGTCATGCAGGAAAATATTTAAAGAGAAACCGTGACCAAGAATTGAACTTCATCCCAATCAGTAGCTAATACCCTCTTTCCCATGAGAAATCTTTTCCT